>NC_091339.1:11865583-11883083 GCF_038502225.1 Cherax quadricarinatus | reverse complement strand
CATGAGTCACCGTCGCATGTTAGTAATGGCAGGAATCTTCATGAGTCACCGTCGCATGTTAGTAATGCCAGGAATCTTCATGAGTCACCGTCGCATGTTAGTAATGCCAGGAATCTTCATGAGTCACCGTCGCATGTTAGTAATGCCAGGAATCTTCATGAGTCACCGTCGCATGTTAGTAATGCCAGGAATCTTCATGAGTCACCGTCGCATGTTAGTAATGCCAGGAATCTTCATGAGTCACCGTCGCATGTTAGTAATGCCAGGAATCTTCATGAGTCACCGTCGCATGTTAGTAATGCCAGGAATCTTCATGAGTCACCCTCGCATGTTAGTAATGCCAGGAATCTTCATGAGTCACCGTCGCATGTTAGTAATGCCAGGAATCTTCATGAGTCACCGTCGCATGTTAGTAATGCCAGGAATCTTCATGAGTCACCGTCGCATGTTAGTAATGCCAGGAATCTTCATGAGTCACCGTCGCATGTTAGTAATGCCAGGAATCTTCATGAGTCACCCTCGCATGTTAGTAATGCCAGGAATCTTCATGAGTCACCCTCGCATGTTAGTAATGCCAGGAATCTTCATGAGTCACCCTCGCATGTTAGTAATGCCAGGAATCTTCATGAGTCACCGTCGCATGTTAGTAATGCCAGGAATCTTCATGAGTCACCCTCGCATGTTAGTAATGCCAGGAATCTTCATGAGTCACCGTCGCATGTTAGTAATGCCAGGAATCTTCATGAGTCACCGTCGCATGTTAGTAATGCCAGGAATCTTCATGAGTCACCGTCGCATGTTAGTAATGCCAGGAATCTTCATGAGTCACCGTCGCATGTTAGTAATGCCAGGAATCTTCATGAGTCACCCTCGCATGTTAGTAATGCCAGGAATCTTCATGAGTCACCGTCGCATGTTAGTAATGCCAGGAATCTTCATGAGTCACCCTCGCATGTTAGTAATGCCAGGAATCTTCATGAGTCACCGTCGCATGTTAGTAATGCCAGGAATCTTCATGAGTCACCGTCGCATGTTAGTAATGCCAGGAATCTTCATGAGTCACCGTCGCATGTTAGTAATGCCAGGAATCTTCATGAGTCACCGTCGCATGTTAGTAATGCCAGGAATCTTCCTGAGTCACCGTCGCATGTTAGTAATGCCAGGAATCTTCATGAGTCACCGTCGCATGTTAGTAATGCCAGGAATCTTCATGAGTCACCGTCGCATGTTAGTAATGCCAGGAATCTTCCTGAGTCACCGTCGCATGTTAGTAATGCCAGGAATCTTCATGAGTCACCGTCGCATGTTAGTAATGCCAGGAATCTTCATGAGTCACCCTCGCATGTTAGTAATGCCAGGAATCTTCATGAGTCACCGTCGCATGTTAGTAATGCCAGGAATCTTCATGAGTCACCGTCGCATGTTAGTAATGCCAGGAATCTTCCTGAGTCACCGTCGCATGTTAGTAATGCCAGGAATCTTCATGAGTCACCGTCGCATGTTAGTAATGCCAGGAATCTTCATGAGTCACCGTCGCATGTTAGTAATGCCAGGAATCTTCATGAGTCACCGTCGCATGTTAGTAATGCCAGGAATCTTCATGAGTCACCGTCGCATGTTAGTAATGCCAGGAATCTTCATGAGTCACCGTCGCATGTTAGTAATGCCAGGAATCTTCATGAGTCACCGTCGCATGTTAGTAATGCCAGGAATCTTCCTGAGTCACCGTCGCATGTTAGTAATGCCAGGAATCTTCATGAGTCACCGTCGCATGTTAGTAATGCCAGGAATCTTCCTGAGTCACCGTCGCATGTTAGTAATGCCAGGAATCTTCATGAGTCACCCTCGCATGTTAGTAATGCCAGGAATCTTCATGAGTCACCCTCGCATGTTAGTAATGCCAGGAATCTTCATGAGTCACCCTCGCATGTTAGTAATGCCAGGAATCTTCTTGAGTCACCCTCGCATGTTAGTAATGCCAGGAATCTTCATGAGTCACCCTCGCATGTTAGTAATGCCAGGAATCTTCATGAGTCACCGTCGCATGTTAGTAATGCCAGGAATCTTCATGAGTCACCGTCGCATGTTAGTAATGCCAGGAATCTTCATGAGTCACCGTCGCATGTTAGTAATGCCAGGAATCTTCCTGAGTCACCGTCGCATGTTAGTAATGCCAGGAATCTTCTTGAGTCACCCTCGCATGTTAGTAATGCCAGGAATCTTCATGAGTCACCCTCGCATGTTAGTAATGCCAGGAATCTTCATGAGTCACCGTCGCATGTTAGTAATGCCAGGAATCTTCATGAGTCACCGTCGCATGTTAGTAATGCCAGGAATCTTCATGAGTCACCGTCGCATGTTAGTAATGCCAGGAATCTTCCTGAGTCACCGTCGCATGTTAGTAATGCCAGGAATCTTCATGAGTCACCCTCGCATGTTAGTAATGCCAGGAATCTTCATGAGTCACCGTCGCATGTTAGTAATGCCAGGAATCTTCATGAGTCACCCTCGCATGTTAGTAATGCCAGGAATCTTCATGAGTCACCGTCGCATGTTAGTAATGCCAGGAATCTTCATGAGTCACCGTCGCATGTTAGTAATGCCAGGAATCTTCATGAGTCACCGTCGCATGTTAGTAATGCCAGGAATCTTCATGAGTCACCCTCGCATGTTAGTAATGCCAGGAATCTTCATGAGTCACCGTCGCATGTTAGTAATGCCAGGAATCTTCATGAGTCACCGTCGCATGTTAGTAATGCCAGGAATCTTCATGAGTCACCGTCGCATGTTAGTAATGCCAGGAATCTTCATGAGTCACCCTCGCATGTTAGTAATGCCAGGAATCTTCATGAGTCACCCTCGCATGTTAGTAATGCCAGGAATCTTCATGAGTCACCCTCGCATGTTAGTAATGCCAGGATTCTTCCTCAAAATTCATTACACAAGAGTTGAAATTTTGAAGACGATCGAAGAAAGCGTTATCTTGACTCACGAAATCGTAATGACACGATTGCAAACAAACCATACCTCAGGCGGGGCTTGAACTCGCGGTTCAACTCCCTGTAAAACTCCAGACCGACGCGCTAACCACTGGGCCAGCTGGCTATAATAAGATTCATCCAACTAGGTATGTTTATACACCATAGGAAGGTTAGCACAGGCACCACTGTGACCACAATGCAAGTTTTTACAGACGAATCTCCCGCCTATGTGGTCATGACGAACTCTAACTGTAATCACGAGTTCAGTCCCTACCCGTGGTATGGTTTGAAAGCGTTATCCTCTAATAAACAAAAAATTGTGATAAAGGAAAAAAAATGTTCCTAAAGATGTTACGAGATATATATATATATATATATATATATATATATATATATATATATATATATATATATATATATATATATATTTATATATATATTTTTTTTTAAAATTCGATGTGGTTTAAATTTGTAAAAAAAATCGAATTGGCACCCACAAAACTCAAAATTAATACAAAATTAACCCTTTCAGGGTCCGTCCCGTAGATCTACGGCTTTATGTTCAGGGTCCAAACCATAGATCTACGCCATGAGCTCAGCTCACTCTGATAAACTGTGAGTGGTACATTTGGGCCTAGATATGAGAGAATACATCTATGTGGTATGTATGCACCACATAAAACAGATCCTGCAGCACACTGTGTATAATGAAAGAAAAAAAATGAAATCATGATTTTTCGATTAAAACAGCAACTTTGCAGTGTTTTTTCGTATGTTTTTTATAGTTGTATTTGCGATTTCTTGGTCTCATTTGATAGAATGGAAGACATATTACAGAAATAGAGATGATTTTGATTAGTTTTAGCACTGGAAATGGCTTGAAACTGAGCTCAAATTAGCAGAAATGTTAAATTTTTTGCCGATATTCAAGAGTAAACAAACGACCTCACACGTCTAATACACGTCAGCTGGTGGATCTAATATACATTCACAAATATGGTGATGATATTTATACAATTATTACAGTATTGCATAACAGTAAATCTTCTATTTTTTGGTGTGAATAAAAATTCATTATGTGAATAAAAAATAAAAATGGAATTTATTTGTAAAGCCTCAAAACATAACTAATTAACAGAGGAAATGTTAGTTTAGTGCCAGGAATGCCTACATTGTTCATTCTGGACCCTATTTTGAAATTGGAATATTTTGAACTTTGTGTTAAATTGGCCAAATTAACAATTTCCGATCACTTTATTTTGTAGTTGAAACAGTTGACTTGGCGATTTCCTGTGCTCAATCGATAGAATAGAAGTAATACTAGTGAAATAGCTAAGAATTTGGTTGATTGGAATAATGTAATTGGCCTAAAATGGGAGTCAAAGTCGGCAAAATCGCCGATTCGTAAATATCGCTGACATCAAAATTCGCGAGAGCATAATTTCGTCAATTTTCCACCAAATTTCGTACTTTTTGTTTTATTACCTTCACAAAAAGATTCTCTACGATTTCATAAGAAAAAATAACAAATTTTTTTTTTTGAAAATTCTTGGACACTGGTGCCTGACTCCAGATTTGGGCCTTGGACCCTGAAAGGGTATTAATCTACATCATCATTCAGGGTTTGAAGCTGACCGCAAGAGCTATTCACTAGTTACTACATGAGAAACAGTTTGCTTAATAAAGTTAGCGAATTTAAATTTACACAGCTCAGTGTAAGTGATAAGCTGTCTTAATGAAACCCACAATTTAGAAAAGTTTGAAGCCGACCAAAAAGGGCATTCTTGAGTAATTGATCTGATTCCAGGTAATTTAACTATTTCAGTAAAATTTAAATTTTGCGTCTGTTCTGTGCAAATTTGTCAGCACGCAAACGGAACTTACTGTAGTAGGTACCATCTTGTAGTAGGTACCATCTTGTAGTAGGTACCATCTTGTACTAGGTACCATCTTGTAGTAGGTACCATCTTGTACTAGGTACCATCTTGTACTAAGTACCATCTTGTTGCTAAGATACATCAGTCATTAAATACTGAAGTCCTGCAAAGCGGTTAACTAAAATTTGTTTAAAGCGATTTAACGAGAATGTAAATTTTTCTCCATTTTGCACAAAATCGTCAACTCTCCATCGACAGATCTGAATTTCACTCTCTGTCGTTGTCGTATTTTACCGCACCTATTGTAAACCCTTGAAGTTCCGTCACTCAGGATTTTGGAAGTTATGTGAGCCATTCCACGATGCTGGTGCTGTGTTCAATAACTCTGGTCACAGATATGCCGGTTGTTTCTAGAATTTGGTACTCGTCACCGTGCACAAGTGATGAAAATTTGATACAGATTGGACGAAGCGTTGTCAGTTTATGAGGCAATATAAAATCGAAAAGTATGAAGAAAAATAAAAAAAGATAAATAATGCAACGTCTTAAGGTTATCCCTTCGGGAATACCAAATCAGTGATTGTTTATGTACGACTCTTGTAGTCAAGGTAACTGTGCAGCAGCATATGCGTTCCATATATTCCTATCATTCTTATTTAATCCATTATATTGTCTACAATGTGGTATGTGGGTTTAGCAAGTGGGGATGATGAGAGAGTCTTCTGTTTTACTATCTTTACCTCAGCCGTCTAGATAATGTTAGATTCTCTTTAATACAGATAGTAGTTGACAGTCTTCTCTAGAAGATTGCTTCTTTGCAGCCTCTTAAGGCATCTAGTATCTAACCTTGCCCTTAAATTGGATAATGTGCGTCTAATGCAATACGCCTGGGGATATATTCACCCATAGGTCCTCTTTGAATGAGGTTTGCAGCCTTTGGTTCTTTGCCTATCACGATTTTCACAATTTAACGTCTGCTGCAGTTAAATTTTAATATCTACCTCTCCGTCCAATTATGTAGCTTCTTCAGGTCTGGAGCCTTCATCCTTTCACATTTGTATTCTCCGCATTAGTTCCATGTCAAAGAAGACAGGTCTGTGTATATTTCTTCAGCCAGTTATTTCATGTATTCAAGAATAGAACAGGTCCCAGAACTGACTCTTGTGAAGCCCAGCTCATCACACTTGACCATACTGATGCCTCCTGGTATTCAAATGTTATTTCCTTCATTCTTCTGTTTTCCTGCCGTTTTCTCTAGCTTTTATACCTTCACCTTGTGCAGTACTACATGAAATACCTTCTTACAGTAAAAATACGTACAAGTCACCCACCCCTCTCTCTTACATTGTCAAAGAAATATAGGATTGAGAGGGATATTTCACCTCTCTAAAGATTTTTTTTTTTGTGTGAATCTGCTCATCATCTCGTTATTATATTCACCATAGCCTTACATACTCTGCATATTGGTGAAAGTGACTTGCACTTTAATACTTCTTGTTGTCTTGTTTCTTAAATATCAAGAATATATCTGCTGTCTTATACATTTCTGGCAGTTGCTCTGTAACAATGCACTCACAGAACTGACATAGATGTACTATCTGGTCCCACTGCATTCGAGGTATCTAGCTCGCTCAATAGTTTCTTTAATTCTCCACTTGTAAGCAAGTGTGCGTGTGCGGACTCACCTCCCCACCTAATTGTGGCTGCAGGGGTCAAGACTCAACTCCTGAGCCCCGCCTCTTCACTGACCGCTACTGGGTCCTCCCTCTCCCTGCTCCATGAGCTCTATCATACCTCGTCTTAAAACTATGTATGGTTCCTGTCTCCATTACATCGCTATCCAGACTATTCCACTTCCTAACAACTCTGTGACTGAAGATATACTTCTTAACATCCCATTGACTCGCCTGAATCTTCAGCTTCTGTGTCCTCTCTCTGGAACATCCTGTCTCTGCCCACTTTTTCTATTCCACGCAGTATTTTGTATGTCATTATCATGTCTCCACTGACCCTCCTGTCCTCCAGTCTCATCAGACCAATTTCCCTTAACCTTTCTTCCAAGGACATTCCAGTAGCTGTGGAATCAGACTTGCTGCAAACCTTTGCAATTTCTCTAATTTCTTAACGTGCTTGACCAGGTGTGGGTTCCAAACTGGTGCTGCGTACTCCAGTATGGGCCTGACGTACACAGTATATAGAGTCTTGAACGATTCCTTACTGAGATATCGGAACGCTATTCTCAGATTTGCCAGGAGCCCATATTCCGCAGCAGTTATCTGGTTAACATGTGCTTCTGGCGACATGCTCAGTATTATACTCACCCCTAGATCTTTCTCCTTGAGTGAGGTTTGCAGTCTTTCGCCACCTAGCCTATACTCTGTCTGCGGTCTTCTTTGCCCTTCTCCGATCTTCATTTGCATTTGGTGGGGTTAAATTCTAGGAGCCAGTTGCTGGACCACGCATCCAGTCTGTCCAGGTCACTTTGTAGACCTGTTTGATCCACATCTGATTTAATTCTCCTCATTAACTTCATCAACTGCAAGCAGGGACACTTCTGAGTCTATCCCTTCCGTCATGTTATTCACATATACCAAGAATAGCACTGGTCTCAGACTGATCCCTGTGGGACCCCGCTCGTCATAGGCGCCCACTGTGATACCTCATCACGTACCATGACTCGCTGTTGCCTCCCTGTTAGGTATACTCTGATCCATTGCAATGCCCTTCCTGTTATACGTGCCTGATCTTCTAGCTTCTGTACTAATCTCTTGAATCGAACTGTGCCAAAGGCCTTCTTGCAGTCCAAGAAATTGCAATCAACCCACCCTCCCTCTCATGTATTACTTCAGTTACCTTGTCATAAAACTCTAGTAAGTTTGTGACACAGGATTTGCTTTCCATTAATCTGTGCTGGTTGTCGTTTATAATCTTGTTCCGTCAAAGGTGCTCCACCTCTCTCCTGATAATCTTCCCCGTGACTTTGTATACTATACACGTCAGTGATACTGGTCTATAATTTAGTGTTTCATTTCCGTCTCCTTTCTTAAAGATGGGGGCTACATTTGCCGTCTTCCATACCTTAGGTAGTTGCCCAGTTTCAAGGGATGTGTTGAAGATTGTGGTTAGTTGCACACACAGTGTCTCTGCTCGCTCTCTAAAGACCCATGGAGAGATGTCTGGTCCCACCGCCTTTGAGGCATCAAGGTCACTTAGGAGCTTCTTCACCTCCGCCTCGGTTGTGTGTATTTCATCCAACCCTTGTTGGTATATCCATTGTTGGTGTACCCCACTGTTTTGTCTTCCCAGTGTCCCTTCTGCCTCCACCGTAAATACTTCCTGAAATGTCATGTTAAGCTCCTCACATACTTCTTGGTCATTTCTTGTAAGGTAACCACCTTCTTCCGTCAGCCTGATTACCTGGTCCTTGACTGTTGTCTTCCTCCTGATGTGGCTGTAAATGTGGAGAAATTTTCTCCAGGAGGGGGGTATCAGCCCCCTTCAGCCCCTTTCAGCCCCTTTCAGCCCTGAGGGCCCCAGCCCTCTCAGAAGGGGCAAGCATCTTGTTTACTGCTACAGCAAGTAATTGATCCCAGATGCAGTACGAGTATGCGACGTGGTCAAGCGACCGCCGCTCCTTGCAAGACTCCAGTGTTGCAAAGTGTAAGTTAATAAAAGACAGTCCATCTCTTGCCTTAACAGGACAATTAAGGAAAATCCTGCTCCCACTTTATTACCATGGTAAAGATAGTGTGCATTGTTGTCTATGCAAGAATCAAACATTCTGCTTTGCTTAATGGAGGAAGTAGCAAGGAAGCAAAAGTATTAGATCAGCTTTTCCTTTGTGTGCTAGGGGCAGTGACGGTGTAGGAGGCTGTGGCGTCCTCAGATTACTTTTGACTCTACTGAGAGTCACACTGACGTCAGGATAACCAACAAAGAACACTGATTGGTGCGTTAGTGTGAACAAAGTGTCTCACAAAATACAATAAACACTTACAGAGAAGTGTGATCAGCTTCTTCAGTGATAAGATTGTGAACAATAAAGACAAATCTTGTAGAACATAGTGTACCAGTGTACATATTCCTAGACTATGGAAGACGTGGACATCCAAGGACACTTCAGCTTCTATCAAGTCACCGATACCTGTCGAAGGTGTAAAGAACACCATAGCTCACGCTACAAGAGCAAGGTGGGTTATAAATTTCTTGTAATACGGGGGACTGCACAGTTCTTGAGTTGCAAGGAGTTTGTAATCAACCTATAGTCGGCAGTGAGGTACGGACTTTTGAGTCCACACAAGTACGTAAGTCAGCCATCAGCGAATGAAATATGCTGACATAACACCCCCTAGGGGTAATTCATCATACATAACATAATATGATCTATTACAGCCCGTTGTGAAGTGACTTCGATAACTTATCAAGACCTCATCTGCAGGGGTGGCTGTGCAGGTGATGAGCTGTCTTTCTAAGCTAAGTTTTCCCTATATTTGAACTATAAACTTAGCTGGTAAACCATTTCTCAACAGTAAAGCAGTTTCAGGTCAGACTTGACTTTCGATGCTATATCGTTTTCATATTGCCGCTGGGGCTCCCTCCTTATCTGTGCATACTCGTTTCTGGCTCATCGACTAATCTCTTTATTTTCCTGGGTCCTTTGCCTTCTGTACTTTTTCCATTCTCTAGTGCACTTAGTTTTTGCCTCCCTACACCTTTTGGTAAACCAAGGGCTTGTTCTGGTCTTCCCATTATTTCTGTTACCCTTGGGAACAAACCTGTCCTCTGCCTCCTTGTATTTTGTTGTTACGTAGTCCATCATTTCGTTTACTGACTTTCTTACCAGCTCTCTTTCCCACTGAACCTTCTCTGTTGTCCCCCCTTTTAAAGTTTGGCTTTTCCCTTTCCACTCCTGTTACCCTCTCCACTTGTAGCTCTATGATGTATTCAAAGCTCAGAACCATGTGGTCACTAGCTCCAAGGGGCCTTTTATATGTTATGTCCTCAATGTTTGAGCTACTCAGGCAGGGTGAACCAAAGGTCCAATCTTGCTGGTTCATCCTCCCCTCTGTCTCTGGTAGTGTCCCTAACATGTTGGTGCATGAGGTTTTCCAGTACCAAATCCATCATCTTGGCTCTCCATGTTTTGGGACCCCCATATGGTTGAAGGTTTTCCCAATGTCCCTGTGGTTGAAGTCGTCCATAACCAGTTACCGTGCTCTACTCGAGTGAGCTCTTCTTGCCACCAGCTAGTGTGTCCACCTTTGCTCTGCTGCACTCATCATATTACTATCTTGGCCTCCTGCAGTTCTGTGGTGGGTTATACATCACTGCAATGACTACCTTATGTTCCCCTGACTAAACTGTACCTACTATGTAATCCCTTTCTCAGATCTTGTCCATTCCCTCCATTTCTTGATATCCCCACATGTTTTTAATGAGCAGTACAACCCCTCCTCCCCCTCTGCTCCTTCTGTCCTTCCTCAGGATCTGATATCTGGGTGGGAAGATTGTATCTGCTATTGTCCCAGGGAGTTTTGTTTCTGTGACTGTTACGATGTCTGGGGACATCTCCTTGATTCTTTCATGCCACTCCTCACATTTATTCATTATTCTATCTGCATTCATGTACCAAACCTTCAACTTCTTTTGTATAACTGTGGTCCAGGGAGAATGGTGGGTTTGGGGTGAGCAGGTGCCCTGGTGGGGGCCTATAGGGGATTGCTGTCTGGGTTGGGTCTATGGTGTGGGGGTGGGGGCAGAGGGCCTATGGGAGGTTTCAGTGGGGGTGGGGGTTGTGGTGAGGGGGAGAGGGCCTATGGGGGGTTACAGTGGGGGTTGTGGTGAGGGGGATAGGGATAGAGAGTGCAGTGTGTGGGTTGCTGTGGGTTACTGTGGGGGTGGGGTTTGTGGTGATGGGGATAAGAGGAGAGGGTACAATGTGTGGGTTTCTGCAGGGGTGGGGTTTGTGCTGAGGGGATTGGGACAGAGGGTACAGTGAGTGGGTTTTTGGTTAGTTTGATTGCTTTGGGATTGCCATGGTTGGGTTCCTTCTGTGGGTGCTACTGGAGGGGGCTGTGTTTGTTCTTCCACCTAGTCTGGTTTCCCCTGCTCCCCTCCTTCCTTGCCTCCCATTCCTCCTTGCAACATTGCCCCCTCTCTTTCAATATCATCCATTCTTCCTGTGTTCTGTCTCGGTCGAGGTATGCACACCAGTACTCCGGTTTGTCCCTTAGGCACATTTTCTCCTGCAGGATCTGGTTTCGAGCTGACTCTGCCTTGAAAATCACTTTGACTGGACACTTTTACCCTCTTGCAAGCCACCAAATTCTCCGAAAATTTGTCAGCTGGGTCATGTCCTTTCCTATTGCTTTCAAGATATTTGAATCGTTTTTTTTTTCTCTCCTGTTTCCTTGTTTCGTAAGTTTCCCCATCTACTTCTTGGAGCCCATAAACAAAAACTGCCCTCTCTCTTTCGTCCTCCCACTGTACTTCCCTGATCATCCTCTGATACGTAGTTCCTGCCACTGACGTATTTCTTCCTACTGTCCCTTCCCTATCCAGTGTCCCTGTGCTTATCTGTTCCTGGACATGGCAGTTATCTGTTAGAGCCTCTGCATATAGCTTAGGTCCTTTATTGTCTTTGATCCCATTTGTTCCTGCTGTTCTCCCTGTCTTTTCCCGGGCCTCACTTGGGTCTGATAGAGTCACTGTATACTGTATAGATCCTTTATTCCCTACAGTCCCCTCATCTGTGACTGATGCAGCAGTTCTTGGTGTTGTGGCTGTACTGTCCTTTGGTTCTTTAGGCTGTTTCAGACTTTTTAGTTCTTCTATTAAGCTCTGTATCTTAACTTCTGCTGCTGTGATTTGTAACTCCCATTTCCTGCTCTCCTCAGCTATTTTCTCTTCCATTTTCTTGCCAATCTCTTCCAGCTTCCTCCTCCACTCCTCCCTTCTCATGAACTCTGCCTCCCAGTCTTCTCTCCCAGGTCCATCCCTCACAGCTTCATCCACCGGTCCTCTGGTTCTCCATCCTGATTTTTGGTGTCCCATTTTTCTTTCACAGAAGGAAGAGCTAATGCCAAGAGTGCAAGTGTGGAGGGACATGTTTGTTGTAGGGAGGGAGAGGAGGAGGAGGCAGGGAGGGCGAGAGGATAGTGAGTAGGAGGAGGGACAGCAGCAGAGGGAAGAGAGATTGGGGGAAGGCTAGAGGGGACAGGGGGGTAAAGCAATGGGGGAAAGGGGAATAGGAGTAGTAGAGAGGAAAAGGAAGATGGAGAGAGAGAAAGGGGGATAGGAGAGTGTGTGTGCATATGTGTGTGTGTGTATGTGTGTGTGTGTGTGTGTGTGTGTGTGTGTACTCACCTAATTTTACTCAGCTAATTGTGGTTGCAGGGGTCGATTCACAGCTCCTGGCCCTGCCTCTTCATTGGTCGCTACTAGGCCCACTCTCTCACTTCTCCATGAGCTTTATTGTACCACTTCTTAAAGCTATGTATGGATCCTGCCTCCATTACACCACTTTCCAGATTATTTCACTTCTTGACAACTCTATGACTAAAAAAATACTTCCTAATATCCTTGTGATTCATCAGAGTCCTCAGCTTCTAACTATGATTCCTTGATGATGTGTACTGTCTCTTCCTCTCAGTATTTTCTATGTCTATTATATGCCCCCCTTATCCCTCCTGTCCTCCAGTATTATGAGGTCGATTTCTCTTAGCCTCTCCTCATTGGACTTGCCCCGTAGCTCCGGGACTAGTCTTGTTGCAAACCTTTGTATTTTCTCTAATTTCTTGATGTGCTTGACCAGATGTGGATTCTAGACTGGTTCTGCATTCTCCAATATAAGCTTGACATACACGTAAATGACCCCTTACTTAGATGTCGAAACATTATTCTTAGGTTTGCCAGGTGCCCATGTGCTGCAGCTGTTATTTGGTTCATGTGTGCCTCTGGGGATGTGGTCGGTATAATGCTCACCCGAAGATCCTTTTCTTTCAGTGAGGTATGCAGCCTTTGCTCCCTTAGCTTGTACTCTATCTGTGGTCCTCTTTCTCCTTCCCAAAGTCTCAAGACTTTGCACTTACTAGGGTTAAACTCCAGTAGCAATTTGTCGGAACCGGCTTACAGCCTGTCCAGATCCCATTGTAATTTTATCTGATCCTAGTCCGCTTGTAATATACTCATTAGTTTCACATCATCAGGGAACAGGGACACCTCAGAATCTATTCCTTCCATCATATCATTCATGAATACCAGAAACAGTAGCAGACACAGGAGTGACACTTGACTAACCTCATCCGACATATGTGCCCAGTTTGATCCCTCATCACGTACCAGTACACGTAGTTTCCCTCCTGTCAGGTTTTCCTAATCTATTACAGTGCTTACCCTGCCTGCTCCTCTACTTTTAGAACCAGTCTCTTGTGTGGTTCTGTGTCAAAAGACTTCATACAGTCCAAGAAGATGCATTCCACTCATTCCTGTCTCCTCTGTCTTACTTCTGTACCTTGTCATACAACTCCAGTAGGTTTGTGACACAGGATTTTCCATCCCTGAAGCCAAGCTGATTGTCATGTATGAGCTCATTCCTTTCTGTGTCTCCATCATTTTTCTCGTGATAATCTTCTCCGTGATTTTATGTACTATACAAGTCGGTAATACTGGTCTTTAGTATAGTGTTGTCTGTTTGTCTGCTTTAAAAACTGGGTCTACTCACTAGCAGCAAGTTGCTTCGGCACACACAGTTCCTCTGCTCCCTCTCTCAGGACCCACGGAGAGATGCTGTCTGGGCCCACAACCTTCAGGGTATCTAGTTCACTTAGCAGTTTTTTCTCCTATTTTGTTATGTGCAGTGTGTCCAACACTACCTGGTATACTCTACTGCCTCGGTTTGTTGGAAGCACATCTGTCTCCACTGTGAATGCTTCTCTAAATCTTGTGCTGTGCTCCTGAGCTTCCTCACTCTTATTTGTTATTCCATCTGGGTTGGCATATCATACCTTCAGCTTCCTTTCCAGTACCATATTCTGGGTGGTGGGAGGGGTTGGTGCAGACTTGGGGTGTGGAAGGCAGGGTGGGATATTATTTAAATCTGCTGTGATGGTAATATTAATGCTGGGGAAAGGGGTTGAGGGCTGCTGTGAAGTGTGGCTTGTTTCTGATAAATATGTTTGGTTGGTATGGGGTGGTAGAAGTTGAAGAGATTTTCCCAATGTCATCTTTCCTCATAGGTTGTCCTTTCAGCCTCCTAAAGCTCAAGAATAATTATTGACTTCTCTCTCCTTCTTCTCATTTCTTTTCACTCCATATCTCTGGATATGATTTAAGCATCTCCTATGTTATTTCTCATATGTTTTGGGCAGTCTGGTCTCTTAATATCACTTCTACAAGGGACTTCTTTGTTTCTTCTCCTTCAGTCCCATTACTGTTCACTGAAGTTTCTTTTTCCATCATCTTGGTTCTTTCAGACCTCATCTTCATATCTTGCTTCAGGATTTCCAGTTCCTCCACCAGGCTCTGCATCTTTTCCTCAGCAACTACAGCTCATAATTCCCACTTCTTGCTTTCTGCAGTTATCTTCTTCTTCTACATTGTATTAGAAAATTCATTTAGCCTGCTTTTCCACTCTTGTTCCACTGTGCTTTTGAACCTTTCTCTCACTATTCCTAATTATATATAATAATTATTATTATATTATTTGCTACTGCATATGAAATCTTTTGAAGACACCCATAGATACACTCATCACTGTCCATGTAATTGAAAATTAACCTGATAATTAAGTTATGCTAAAGTCTTAAAAAATATTCTGTTGGAGGTGCCCCTACTTATCTATTGGCACTCAAAGGTAGGGAGTGAGTGATCCTATACATCCAGCTGGGAGAGACACTACAAAGACATCAGCCATATTACTCCACATATAGAAGAGTATCTTGTGTTTTTAGTCTCAGGCGTAGTTGAAATCTTTCTTATAATGTCGAATGATGTCTATATATATCACTTATCGTGTTTCCCCTTCTTATCATACATTCCACTTTTGTCACTAATCCAAACTCATCACTGCCGTTTATTCACACTTTTTGCCTTAGTATTGCGGTTATAACCTCGACCTTACGATACAAATCGTATTCACTGCTCACCTTTGGCACCACGAACTGCTGGAGACTTTGATCTATTATTTTTTCAGATCACTCATTAATGACTTTGTCACTACACTGCAGCCATCACTAACAAGATATTTGCACTTCTCTGATTAGAGGTCACAACCTTGACCTGTTGTTAATAAATGTTATTTGTGATCACTTGTGTCAACACTGCTGCCTGCAGCACTGACCAGCCACTGCTGACCCTCACTCAGGCTTCACTTGTGTCAACACTGCTGCCTGCAGCACTGACCAGCCACTGCTGACCCTCACTCAGGCTTCACTTGTGTCAACACTGCTGCCTGCAGCACTGACCAGCCACTGCTGACCCTCACTCAGGCTTCACTTGTGTCAACACTGCTGCCTGCAGCACTGACCAGCCAGCCACTGACCCTCACTCAGGCTTCACTTGTGTCAACACTGCTGCCTGCAGCACTGACCAGCCACTGCTGACCCTCACTCAGGCTTCACTTGTGTCAACACTGCTGCCTGCAGCACTGACCAGCCACTGCTGACCCTCACTCAGGCTTCACTTGTGTCAGCACTGCTGCCTGCAGCACTGACCAGCCACTGCTAAGCCTCACTCAGGCTTCACTTGTGTCAGCACTGCTGCCTGCAGCACTGACCAGCCACTGCTGACCCTCACTCAGGCTTCACTTGTATCAGCACTGCTGCCTGCAGCACTGAGGCTTCAGCCACTGCAGCACTGCTGACCCTCACTCAGGCTTCACTTGTGTCAGCACTGCTGCCTGCAGCACTGACCAGCCACTGCTGACCCTCACTCAGGCTTCACTTGTGTCAGCACTGCTGCCTGCAGCACTGACCAGCCACTGCTGACCCTCACTCAGGCTTCACTTGTGTCAACACTGCTGCCTGCAGCACTGACCACCAGCCACTGCTGACCCTCACTCAGGCTTCACTTGTGTCACCACTGCTGCCTGCAGCACTGACCAGCCACTGCTGACCCTCACTCAGGCTTCACTTGTGTCAACACTGCTGCCTGCAGCACTGACCAGCCACTGCTGACCCTCACTCAGGCTTCACTTGTGTCAACACTGCTGCCTGCAGCACTGACCAGCCACTGCTGACCCTCACTCAGGCTTCACTTGTGTCAGCACTGCTGCCTGCAGCACTGACCAGCCACTGCTGACCCTCACTCAGGCTTCACTTGTGTCAACACTGCTGCCTGCAGCACTGACCAGCCACTGCTAAGCGTGCTGAAAATTTCCAGCCAAAACAGGACTCGCAGCAATGGTTTCAAGTTGGAAAAATTCAGATTCAGAAAGGATATAGGAAAGCACTGGTTTGGTAATAGAGTTGTGGATGAGTGGAATAAACTCCCGAGTACAGTTATTGAGGCTAAAACGTTGTGTAGTTTTAAAAATAGGTTAGATAAATACATGAGTTCGTGTGGGTGGGTGTGAGTTGGACCTGCCTAGCTTGTGCTGCTGGGTCTGGCGCCGTGTTCCTTCCTTGAGTGGAGGTGATTAGACTGGGTGGGTCATTGGGCTTATCCGGAGGGGTGGGTCATTGGGATAATCCCGGGGGGGGACACATGGACCTGCTGCGCATGGGTCAGTAGGCCTCTTGTAGTGTTCCTTCTTTCTTATGTTCTTATGTTCTTTCTTATGTCAGAGGATCTCACCTTCAAAGACCATATCAGTGTATCAATCGCATCTGCTAGAAAAATGACAGGAAGGACAATGAGAACCTTCAAAACTAGGGATACCAAGCCCATGATGACACTCTTCAGGTCGCTTGTTCTATCTAGGCTGGAATGTTGCTACACATTAACAGCACCTTTCAGGGCAGATAAAATTGCTGACCTAGAAAATGTAGAGAGAACCTTCAGGACACATAACTGCGATAAAACACCTAAATTACTGGGAACGCTTGAAGTTCTTCAATCTGTACTTCCTAGAACGCATTCGGGAAAGATACATGGTTATATTCACTTGGAAAATCCTAGAGGGATTAATACCAAACATGCACAGGAAAATCACTCCCAATGAAAGCAAATGACTCGGCAGACGATGCAACATACCCCCAATGAAAAGCAAGGGTGCCATTAACACGATAAGAGACAACACAGTGAGTGTCAGGGACCCAAGATTGTTCAACTACCTTCCAGCATGCATTAGGGGGATTACCAATAGACACCTGGCTGTCTTCAAGAAGGCACTAAATAAGCACCTAAAGTCAGTACCTGACCAGCCGAGTTCTTGTTCTTACGTCGGATTGAGTGCGGCCTACAGTAACAGCCTGGTTGATCAGGCCCTGATCCACTATGAGGCCTGATCACAGGTCAGACCGCGGGGGCGTTGGCCCCCGAAACCCTCTCCAGGTATACTCCAAGTCCTCATCCTATTGGATTCTTCTCATCAACTTCACATCATCTGCAAACAGGGACACTTCGGAGTCTATTCCTTCCGTCACGTCGTCCACATATAACAGAAAAAGCACAGGTCCTAGGAGTGATCCCTGTGGGACCCCA
>NC_091339.1:11808083-11863083 GCF_038502225.1 Cherax quadricarinatus | reverse complement strand
CGGAATCTTGTCCACGTAATTTCTATCTCTGAAGCCTAGTATGATACTAGTATGATACTAGTATGATACTAGTGTAGCTGCTTGCAGTTAGGTATATTTCAGCAGCTTTGAGTCTTTGCTGATGATTATACCAGGGTCCTCGTCTTGCCTGTTTCAGTTAATTTTTTGTCAAACATTTATATTCATTTTTGAGATTGATATTTACTAACCAGGTTTCCTCCCACAGCGCCATCTAATCCAGATTCCTCTGAATATTAAAAAAAAAAAACTTTGGATATTGCATTTATCTTAAAATTTTCGCCTTTCGTGAATTTTGTCGTTTTAAATATTAGTCCTATGTCAAGAACCTTTATGTAAAATGTGAGGACCTGCCCAAGAACTGTTTCCTGAGGAACTCTGCTGTTTACATCTAGCTCCTCAGAGATCTCTCCGTTAAATACCGCTCACTCCTTCTTGCTGAACTAATTATTAATTCAGATATGAAGACTATCTTCTATAAGAGACATTGTGAGCAGCAATTATCGATATGGTGATTGTCGAAGGCTATCTCTATGTGCTGATTCTTTTAGTACTTTCCGTATCACTTTTTTTGTCACTAAAATATCCAGTAAATTAGTCAGTTATGATTTTTTTTTTTGCGAAATCCATGTCGATTTTTGGTTATTAAGTTATTATCTTGCAGAAGATTATCGATGTTTTCTCCTAATAAAAGTCATTTATTTACCTTAAATATATGTTAAACTTATTGGACGATAGTTGAGCACAGAAAAGTGATCCCTTTTCCAATACTGTTAGGCACCTCCCTTCCTCACCATGACTTGTTAAATATTACCCATAGAAGGTAAGCCATTTGAATTTAACATTTGAATTTAACATTTTTTCTTCATTATTCGAACAGTTAATATGCTGAGTTTTTTTTATTGCTAATGTTGTTAATTTCGTTTATATTTAATTTACTA
Source organism: Cherax quadricarinatus (assembly GCF_038502225.1). NCBI lineage: Eukaryota > Metazoa > Arthropoda > Malacostraca > Decapoda > Parastacidae > Cherax > Cherax quadricarinatus. The sequence goes on along the minus strand of NC_091339.1, from coordinate 11,862,124 downwards.
GAGTCATGATATAAATACAAGATTTGAAATCTGGAAATATTGCTCTGTGTTCTGCTGTAATTGTAGCGGGAAAGACGGAAAGGAATGTTGATGTAATATCTCAGTTGTTTGTTATTCTTCTGTGAGCGTTGATTATTATCCTATCGTTACTTTTTTTTTTTTTTTTTTTCTCTTTGCTTTGCATATTTAAAGACCTGTTTTTAGTAATCTTTGATGTAAGTACAATTTGTCTTTCAAATTACCGGATACCATTTCTTCTTCTTTTTCTTCTTTTTCTTCTCTCTCTCTCTCTCTCTCTCTCTCTCTCTCTCTCTCTCTCTCTCTCTCTCTCTCTCTCTCTCTCTCTCTCTCTCTCTCTCTCTCTCTCTCTCTCTCTCTCTCTCTCTTTCTCTCTCTGTCCTTTTTTTTATATACACGATTTGATAAGGTTAGGTTAAGGATTCCTAACTTTATTGACAAGCTATGAGCTGTTACCTACATCAGCTCATTTGAAAACATTTTTATTGTCATGAGACATACAAGTAGGGAACAGGATGAAGTTGGAACCATCTGTGGGCCAGCATTTTCATTTGATCAACTGACTTTATCTCGTTGATATCATAATGCTGTACGAAATTGTTCCAGACTCGCGTCATCCTGGGTATATATGATCTCAGATGGAGTGATGTCCTGGACAAGGGTACAGCCAGAGTGAAGTTGCTGCTTTCTGCGCATCTTGTGGTATAGAAGCTTGCTTCACGCTGTCCTCGAAGTGGAGTTAAGTGTGGTACTTTGACAATATTGGTCTGTACATAACAGTAAGGCCGCCCACATCCCTCCTGTGTTCAAGGCTCTGCTGAAATGACAGGTCTATCCAGGATGGGTCCAGGCGAGAGATGAAACGTCTTGCTCTGTTCTCTCCTCTGTCAAGCAGTCGCAGATGAAATGTGAGGCAGGCAAACCAAGAAAATGGAGCATACTCAAGGTGTGTGTGTGTGTGTGTGTGGGTATGTGTGTCTCCCTTACTTTCTCTTTGTAATCAAATGTAACAGCCACACTCATCAATGTTTCCAGTAAATTTACATTTCTTACATGCCTTATTTTTTGGGCCTATGATCTCATCTACCTGCTATTTCATTAAAACTCGCCTCGTTCGTTTATTGTTCAATCCTCTTATTTCCTGTTCTTTTTTGTCAGCCACATTGTTCGAATTTCTTTGGTTAATTGTATTTATTTTACTGATATATATCCTGTAGCTGGCAACCATGATGAAAAGATTTTAGATCACAAAATTTGTGTTGATTTTCAATCGACTTTTGATGATGTTACTGTTTGTTGATTTCTCTCCAGCCTCACATGTTTGGAGATCATATTCTGAATCAGGACGAAATCAGGTAAACTGATGTCAAATGGCTGCTCACAATAGACCAAGATTCACTCAGAGCAATAACATCCAGTCGTTTTGTTTCTGCATCTGCGGATAATTTCTCACTTAATTGAATATATTGCGAACATGTGCACTGAAACTTTAAATTCATGATGCCAGATGTTTCTGTCAGAGAGAGAGAGAGAGAGAGAGAGAGAGAGAATAAACACAATCATCTTGTTTCACGCCCCAATACCGTTGCTTCGACGCCTAGTTAAAATTCAGGTAAGACAATTAGTCGGAGCTTCGTAGGACCTGCCCCTCTCATATCTGCCTTCATTAACAGCCTCGTTTGTCGGGGATCCAATTACGTAGTTGTGTTGTTAGCCCACGAGAGCAGTGAGACACAGAGCCTTTGATGAAGTGTTTGTCCCAAGCTGGTTATCATTGAGGTACACAGAGACAAGGGAGGGGAAGCGAAGGGTGAGGGAGGTGAATGGGGGGAGAGGAAGGGAAAGCTGGATGGAGAAAGGAGGGATGAAGATGGTGAGGGAGGGTGTTGTAGAGGGAGTGAAACCAGGAGGGGAATGAAAATGGGAAGGAGGGAGAGGAGAAGGGGGTTAAAGAAGGGGACAAGAGACGGGGATAAATAGAGGAAGAGGACGGAGATAATCAAGGAGAGTGGGATAGAGAGGGACGGTAAGATAAGGCAAGGGAGAGTTGATGAACGGAGCGGAGTGAAAAATGAGAGAGGAGAGATAGAAAAAAGAATTAGATGTAGAAGGATAAGGGAGTTCAAAAACAAAAATTTAGATGTGCTGTAGAGAAATAGAAAATGGTAGATAAAAGGAAAATGGTAGACAAAAAAATGATGGAAGAAGAAGGCAGAGTTAAAAGTTAAATGGGAGAAAAAGAAATTAAGGAGAAGAGGAGGGAAGACCTAGCCCTGGAGGATTATTATTTGGTATTCTCCTTAAGGTGATACCTGTTGCATTCATCGGATTTCATTCTTCCTCGGAGATTTGAAGGTTACCGAGCTTGAACTTGAGAATGCCTAGTCTGATTGGCTTAAAACTACCAGCGTTCGTGTATCGTACAATCAGCGTAGTAATTCCTGAGTGATAGCCTGACAATGCCTCTCACAGAGGACTTCAAACATTCAAACTAGGTACAGTAAATCCAGCAGAGAGGAAGTATGTGGTTTGCTAATTTGTTAATTTTATTAAGGAATTATTCGGGATTTTTTTTTTCGAGCATTTACTTACGATCCCACTTGTGAACAGCTTCAAAGTTTGAAGTGGTCAGGGAGTGCAAGGATCTGGAAACTGATACGGTGGAGGCAGGATCCACACACAGTTTTAAGAATGAGTATGATAGATGTCACGAAACCAGGAGGAGAATAAACTTAGTACAAGTCAGATGAGACTCGTCCCTACGACCACAAAAATAACACACACACACACATACACACACATACACACACATACACACACACACACACACACACACACACACACACACACACACACACACACACACACACACACACACACACACACACACACACACACACACACACATACACACACACACACACACACAAACAAACAAACAAACACACACACACACACACACACACACACACACACACACACACACACTTACACTCTTGAGTCTCTTGCTCGCCAACACAAGCTGCAGACTGTGGAAGATTTTTCTCCGGCTAGCAAAACTTAAGCAAAGAAGAAATGGAGAAACGAAGGCTATTGAAAAACCGGGGGAGTTAGAGAAGAAAAGAGAAGAAACTGATGTTGATGGCGTAAGAATGAAAAAAAAATTATTTTCATGTTAAGATGTTGGAAAAAATGAGAAAAGTATTGGAAGAAGAAAATATACAGAAAGATAAATTAAAACCTAACAAATCGCCAGGCCCTGATGAACTGTACGCAAGGGTTCTAAAGGAATGTAAAGAGGAGCAAACCTTTGGCTAATCTTTTCAACATATCACTACAAACTGGCATGGTGCCAGATAAGTGGAAAATGGCAAATGTGATACCAATTTTCAAAGCAGGTGACAGGTCCTTAGCTTCGAACTATAGACCAATAAGCCTAACCTCCATAGTGGGAAAATTTATGAAATCAATAATTGCCGAGGCAGTTCGTAGCCACCTTGAAAAGCATAACTTAATCAACGAATCTCAGCATGGTTTTACAAAGGGGCGTTCCTGCCTTACGAATTTATTAACTTTTTTCACTAAGGTATTTGAGGAGGTAGATCATGGTAATGAATATGATATTGTGTATATGGACTTCAGTAAGGCTTTTGACAGGGTCCCACATCAGAGACTATTGAGGAAAATTAAGGCACATGGAATACGAGGAGAAATTTTTTCCAGGATAGAGGCATGGTTGACAAATAGGCAGCAGAGAGTTTGGATAAATGGGGAGAAATCAGAGTGGGGAAGCGTCACGAGCGGTGTTCCACAGGGGTCAATGTTGGGCCCCCTGCTGTTCACAATCTACATAAACGACATAGATGAGGGCATAAGGAGCGACATCAGCAAGTTTGCCGATGACACCAAAATAGGCCGTCGAATTCATTCTAACGAGGACATTAGAGCACTCCAGGAAGATTTGAATAGACTGATGCAGTGGTCGGAGAAGTGGCAGAAGCAGTTTAATATAGACAAATGCAAAGTTCTAAATGTTGGACAGGACAATAACCATGCCACATATAAACTAAATAATGTAGATCTTAATATTACGGATTGCGAAAAAGATTTAGGAGTTCTGGTTAGCAGTAATCTGAAACCAAGACAACAGTGCATAAATGTTCGCAATAAAGCTAATAGAATCCTTGGCTTCATATCAAGAAGCATAAATAATAGGAGTCCTCAGGTTGTTCTTCAACTCTATACATCCTTGGTTAGGCCTCATTTAGATTATGCTGCACAGTTTTGGTCACCGTCTTACAGAATGGATATAAATGCTCTGGAAAATGTACAAAGGAGGATGACAAAGTTGATCCCATGTATCAGAAACCTTCCCTATGAGGATAGACTAAGGGCCCTGAATCTGCACTCTCTAGAATGACGTAGAATTAGGGGGGATATGATTGAGGTGTATAAATGGAACACAGGAATAAATAAAGGGGATGTAAATAGTGTGCTGAAAATATCTAGCCTAGACAGGACTCGCAGCAATGGTTTTAAGCTGGAAAAATTCAGATTCAGGAAGGATATAGGAAAGTACTGGTTTGGTAATAGAGTTGTGGATGAGTGGAACAAACTCCCAAGTACAGTTATAGAGGCTAAAACGTTGTGTAGCTTTAAAAATAGGATGGATAAATACATGAGTGGATGTGGGTGGGTGTGAGTTGGACCTGATAACTTGTGCTACCAGGTCGGTTGCCGTGTTCCTCCCTTAAGTCAATGTGACCTGACCTGACTAGGTTGGGTTCATTGGCTTAAGCCGGTAGGAGACTTGGACCTGCCTCGCATGGGCCAGTAGGCCTGCTGCAGTGTACCTTCGTTCTTATGTTCTTGTGTTCTTATGTATTGCTGATGATGAAAAAGTACATAGCCTGGAGAATACATAATGAAGTTATGGATTGAACATGAGGAGGTAAAGGGGAAGGAGGTACTGGGCAGAATCAGAAACAAACTAGACTACAGTTAGTATGCAGACCGAAGGTAGGACAGATAGAGAAAAAGGAATTTACCGGAAATACTGTCAAACAACCAGGATGTGAAGATGACATGAGGAGCAGCAAAGAAACTGACAATGAACTCTGGAGGGAAATGAAACAGGAGGTTCCTGGGGTGAGGATGAATGACGTGATATTGATGGCAGACACTAGAGAGTTTCATTGTTATCACTGAACAGACAGATAGTGAAACTGAGGAGTGCCAGATGGCAAATTGTCCGAGGCTTGATAGATATGCAACAGGATGAGCGAAAGAGAGTGTCTCGAAACTAACATTACTGCTAAGATCATGGGAAAGATATCATTCTTTGAATCTAGATAGGGACGGAACAGAAAAGGAAAGGGAAGAGCTGAGAAAAGAAAATAAAAAACTGACAAAGTCAGGAAGGATAAGAGAATGCAATGGCAGGCTTAGACATTAAACCTCCCTGGATTTTCCATGCTCAGCTGGGACTTAGCCTCAAAGGGTACTGCACACCATGCTCAACTGAGCCCGTTCTCTCTACTTAAGTCCCAGCATCCTTTCTTCCCCTTCAAATTCGGAGTAACTCAAGGCAAACCACACCTTACCATCTATACTCACTCACCTACACCCATATTCCTAGTCTTATCCAATGCAGAAACCCTTTTGAGAACCACAGTTAACGTCAGCCACCAACTCCGATATCTCCCTATTACCCACTGTCACAGTATTTCCTCTCTCGCATCTATGGTCTCATCCCGCTTTCCAGTGCAAGAACCATTCTCACAATCATCCCTCACTTTTATTCCCAATTTCAATCTCTCCTTATATCCATACCCACTCACCTGACACAGGTGCAAGGACCAGGAGACCAGGGACTCGAAACAGAATGTCAAGTATGGATGATGAATGAAAAAACTAATGTTATCGATATCCCCAGACTTCATAACACACATGAACACAAAGCTCACAGAGTTGATAATGAATACAGCCTCAACAGTAGGATGTCACATTATGAGAAAGATAATTGAAACAGAGGTGCTAATCAGAAACAGTTGACGTTCTGAGGCCGTAACAAAAGTAAGCAAAGAGGCGACAGATGATTAATTAGTAACCACATTCACAAATGGGAGACTCAAGGTGGTGACAACAGTGATACACAATCAGCCATTAAGCAGCAGGAGACCAAGAAGAGAATAAGACAACAACAACGGAGCGTTTGTACACACGATAGATGAGGAGTCTAGAAGAAGAAAAATAAGCAGGAAACAGAATGGAAGAATTTGGAACCACATGGAGAATGAGAAATGTGGAGGGCTGAAACGTTGGATGTAGTTATGGAAAATATGTCACTGACACAATTAGAGAGAGAGAGGAGGGAATAAATTAGCAAGGTTGGATCCTGTCTTTACACCTGCTCTGACGAGTGGCCCCTCTGTGCTCACTACCGTGTAGCTCTGAGTTTTGTATACTTTCTGCAAGTGACCGTAACAGCAAGAGAGGAAATTATATAGTCATGCTGCAGTTTTTAAATGAAGTACAGGGAAAGATGACTAGAATTAGACACCAAATGAAATAATGGAACATGAAGATAGAAAATGACGTGAAGCTGAGAAAAATTTATACCTAGGAGCAAAAATAATAGTAAGACTAAAGTAATCCCATTTTTCACCCAGAGTTACAAAGAGACGAAAATTATGAGAGTGGAAAAATATAAAAAGCACAGAACGCATGAAAATATGGAAGTGAACAGAAAGCCAAAAACGAATATGCATGGGCGATAAGAGAGGCTGATCGACAGTTTCAGAAAGACAGTGTAGAAAAACCAAATTTCAACTAAGGCTGCAAAACAGTCACATCAGAAAGAAGATACCAGTGAAGACCCAGGGAATAAGACTGAAGAAAGAACGATCTTACAAGAAATAACCAGGAAATTTGCAAAGAGCTAACCGAACGAAATTAGGGGATATTCTCAGAAGGAACAGGGACATTTCCAGAGAATTAAAGAACAGAAAATCAACGAGTATTGAACATGATATACACAACAGGAGAAGAGGTGAAAAAAAAAAAACTCTGGGAGAACTGGATATCTCAAAGGCAATGGGACTAAGCAGCAGAAGCACTGTGAACCACAAGCCACAATTTTCAACATATTAGTTGGCCCTGGCAAATACCAGAGATGAGGAAGACTGCATATGTAGTCCAGATATTTAAGAAATGGTAAAAGCAGGTAGTATTTAATTACTGACTAGTGTCACTGACATTCATAGTAAGGTTAGAGATATTAGTAGAAGAGTTGTGAGGCATCTGGAGAGGAGCGGATTCATAAACAATAGCCAGCGCGATTTTAGAGATTTAAATCATGCCTCACTAACCTGCTTGAGTTCAATGACAGTGTAATACCAGTATGACAAGAGAGACAGACAGACAGACAGACAGACAGACAGACAGGCAGACAGACAAAATTAGGTGGACTACATATTTTTGTACTGTATGAAAGTGTTTGGCACAATACAGAACAAGAGTTTGGGATAATAGCTAGAAGAGTTGGTAGGAATAACTAGGAATGCAGTGCAGTGGATAAAGCAATATTTAATAGTATGGAAACAATAAATATTGCCTGGGAAAAATTGTTATGTGCAAGGGTGACGAGAGTGAGGTCCACATTGTCAGTACTGGTACCTGTGCAATGTATTTATTGTGTAATTGAATCACGTAAATGACAAAACAAATGAGCCAGTAGTTAGCTTGTTTGAAGACGATGTGAAGTTAATGCGGAAAATACAAGCATGGACAGATCAAGAATTACTACAAAGGGATGTGAGAAAGTAGCATGATTGGTCTAACAAATGGCTTTTAGAATTTCACCCCAACAAATGTATAGTTGAAAATTGGGGAAGGGCAGTGACAACCGGAAACAAGATTAGGGGGCAAAAGCTGTGAGCCTAGTTGAGGCGCAACTCAACCGAATAACCTCAGCAACAAATGCTCATCTGGTAAATCTAAGGCTAGTATTCAGGAACCTCAGCAAGGAGTCATTCACTGTATCATATACCGTGGAAGTAAATGGTATAAAATACCGACACGATGGAAAAATAAACACAATTGCAGTATAATATAATCCTTTATTGACAAAACATTTCTTCACAGGACTCGCCTCATACTGAGGGACTCAGTGCAAGGGAAGAAGCTTTTGCAAACCATTCCCAGCAATCCTAGACCTGCAAGAATGTACGGCCAAAAACTCACAAGCCAGGAATTCCACTGAGGCACATCTCCTCGGAAATAGGCAGTGTTCCCCTCCCACTCCAATGGATTCTCCTTAAATACCTTTCTAAACTCTTGGACACAATCAGTTCAGCACATCTTAAACACTCTGTTGATCTTCTCAGTCGCATTCGCAACATTATCAGGAACAAGAATCTGTCTAGCCTTGACGTAACATCCCTGTTCACCAGAGTACCTATAAAACAAGCCATCGATCTCCTGCCAGCGATTTCATCGACCTTGTTAAACTATGTGCTGGCTTTACATGTTTCTCTTTCGAAAATCACCTCTTTCAGCAGACTTTTGGACTACCCATGGATTCCCCACTTAGTGCCGTACTAGCGAACCTATACATGCAACATCTGGAAGTCAAGCGATTTTCCTCTATCATTCCCTCTTCGCTCACCTGGCTCCGTTATGTTGATGACATAAGAACATAAGTACATAGGAATGGAGGAACACTGCAGAAGGCCTACTGGCCCATACAAGGCAGGTCCTTATCAAAAGCACCCATACCTAACGCTACGCAAGAATTTACTCCCGTAGCACATAGGAGAGGAGAGCTTACGACGACGTTTCGGTCCGACTTGGACCATTTACAGAGTCACACTAGATAATTTACTAAGTCAACTCCCAGATGCTTCAACGTTCAAGTTCTCCAACACAATGGAAATACAAGCTCAACCAGGTCGAACCCTCAATCCAGTTCACATTAGAAGAAGAAGAAATCGACAACACTCTTCCTTTCGTGACATTTTATTGTGGCAACGTTTCGCTCTCCAGGAGCTTTATCAAGCCATCATAATGGCTTGATAAAGCTCCTGGAGAGCGAAACGTTGCCACAATAAAATGTCACATTAGTTGCACTTGTGTCCTTTTACTTTACATATTGTCGGTTATTCTACCAACTTTATTACACTCTTCCTTTCCTTGATGTTCTCTGGAAAGCTGACCAAGAACTTCGTTTTATAATCTATTGAAAACCTACGAACCAAACGATCTTCTCCACTTCAACTCTCACCACGACACCAAAACCAAACGTGGTGTAATTATAGGCTTTTTCCTGCGTGCAACTCAGAATCTGCAGCAATGAGTTCCTTGAGGAAGAATGCTCTCTATTGAACAAGTATTTTCTAAACTACACTATCTTCGTCACTTCATTAGAAACTGCAGACGCCGGCTATATATCACCTTTAACACACCCAGAGAAGTCTGCCGAAAAGAGATACATAGTCCTCCTCACCAACTCCTTTGCCAAACACGTTTCCTTCGTGGAAATAAATGGTATAAAATACCGACACAATGGAAATATAAACATATATGCAGTATAATGTGATCCTTTATTGACAACGTTTCGCCCACACAGTGAGCTTTATCAAGTCACTTTATCAAGTGACTTGATAAAGCCCACTGTACTCACCTAATTGTACTCTCCTAATTGTGGTTGCAGGGGTCGCGACTCAGCTCCTGGCCCACGCCTCTTCACAGAGTACTACTAGGTCCTCTCTCTCCCTGCTCCATGAGCTTTATCATACCTCATCTTAAAGCTATGTATGGGTCCTGCATCCACTACCTCCCTTGCTAGGCTATTCCACTTCCTGACTACTCTATGACTGAAGAAATACTTCCTAACATCCCTTTGACTCATCTGAGTCTTCAACTTCCAATTGTGGCCCCTTGTTTCTGTGCCCCCTCTTTGGAACATGCTGTCTCTGTCCACCTTGTCTATTCTACGCAGTATTTTGTATGTCGTTATCATGTTTCCCCTAACCCTCCTGTCCTCCATTGTCGTCAGTCCGATTTCCCTTAACCTTTCTTCCTAACCTTGTCACAAACCTTTGCACTTTCTCTAATTCCTTGACGTGCTTGATCAAGTGTAGATTCCAAACAGGCGCTGCATACTCCAGTATGGGCCTGACGTGCACGGTGTAGTGTCTTGAACGATTCCTTACTAAGGTAACGGAACGCTGTTCTCAGGTTTGCCAGGCGCCCATATGCTGCAACAGTTATCTGATTGATATGTGCTTCCAGAGATGTGCTTGGTGTTATACTCACTCCAAGATCTTTCTCCTTGAGCGAGGTTTGCAATCTTTGGCCACGTAGCCTATACTCCGTCTGCGGTCTTCTCTGCCCTTCCCCTATCTTCACGACTTTGCATTTGGCAGGGTTAAATTCGAGAAGTTTGTTTCTGGATCAGGTGTCCAGTCTGTCGAGGTCTCTTTGAAGGCCTGCCTTATCCTCATCTGCTTTAATTCTCCTCATTAACTTCACATCATCTGCAAACAGGGACACTCCTGAATCTAACCCTTCCATCATGTCATTCACATATACCAAAAATAGCACTGGTCTAGGACCGACCCCTGTGGGACCCCGCTCGTCACAGGTGCCCACTGTGATACCTCATCACGTACCAAGGCTCGTTGTTGCCTCCCTGTCAGGTATTCTCTTATCCATTGAAGTGCCCTTCCTTTTATATGCGCCTGATCCTCTTGCTTCTGCAATAATCTCTTGTGAGGAACTGTGTCAAAGGCCTTCTTGCAGTCCAATAAGATGCAATCAACCCACCCCTCTCTCTCATGTCTTTTTTCTGTTACTTTATCATAAAACTCCAGAAGGTTTGTGACACAGGATTTGCATTCCATAAATCCGTGCTGGTTGGCGTTTATATTCTTGTTCCGTTCCAGGTGCTTCACCTGGAGTCCTGATAATCTTCTCCATGACTTTGCATACTGTACACGTCAGTGACACTAGTCTATAGTTTAGTGCCTCTTTTCTATCTCTTTTTTTTAAAAATGGGAACTACATTTGCTGTCTTCGATACCTCAGGTAGTTGCCCAGTTTCAAGGGATGTGTTAAAGATTGTGGTTAGTGGCACACACATCATATCCGCTCCCTCTCTAAGGACCCATGGGGAGATGTTGTCTGGTCCCATTGCCTTTGAGGTATCAATGTCCCTTAGCAGCTTCTTCACCTCCTCCTCAGTGTATGTATGTCATCCAACATTTGTTGGTATATTCCTTGCTGGTGCCCCTTCTGTTCTGTCCTCCCAGAGGTCTGCCTGTCTTCATTGTAAATTCTTCCTTAAATCTCATGTTGAGCTCCTCACATACCTCCTGATCGTTTCTTGTGAGTTCCCCACCTTCTTTCCTCAGCCTTATCACCTGGTCTTTGACTGTTATCTTCCTCCTAATGTGGCTATACAGCAGTTTCTGGTCTGACTTGACTTTCGATGCTATGTCGTTTTTGTACTATCGCTGGGCCTCCCTCCTTACCTGCGCATACTCGTTTCTGGCTCTTCGGCTAATCTCCTTATTATCCTAGGTCCTTTACCTGTTGTACCTTTTCCATTCTCTGGTGCAGTTATTTTTTGCCTTCCAACACCTTCGGGTAAACCAAGGACTCGCTTTGGTCTTCCCATTATTTCCATTTCCCTTGGGAACAAACCTTTCCTCTGCCTCCTTGCATTTTGTTGTTACATATTCCGTCACCTTGTTTACTGACTTTCCAACAGTTCTCTGTCCCACTGAACCTCCTGCAGGAAGTTCCTCATACCTGTGTAGTCCCCCCTTTTATAGTTTGGCTTTTCCCATTCAATTCCTGTTTCCCTCTCCACTTGTAACTCTACTATATAATCAAAACTCAGAACCAAGAGATCACTAGCTCCAAGGGGCCTCTCATAAGTGATGTCCTCAATGCCTGAACTGCTCAGGGTGAATACAAGGTCCAGTCTTGCTGGTTCATCCTCCCCTCTCTCTCTGGTAGTGTCCCTGACATGTTGATGCTTGAGGTTTTCCAGTACCACATCCATCATCTTGACTATTCATGTTTAGGGACCCCCATGTTTCTCCAAGTTTTCCCAGTCGATCTCCCTATGGTTGAAATCACTCATAACCAATAACTTTCCTCTGCTCGAGTGAGCTCTTCTTGCCACCTCAGCCAGTGTGTCCACCATCGCTCTGTTGTTTTTTTTTGTACTCCTCTCTTGGCCTCCTGCAGTTCTGTGGTGGGCTATAAATCACTCTAGTGACTACTTTATGTTCCCCAGACTGAATTGTACCTACTATGTAGTCCATTTCTCCAACCTCGTCCATGCCTTCCATTTCCTCAAATCCCCATCGGTTTTTTATGAGCAGTGCATCCCCTCCTCCCCCTCTAATCCTTCTATCTTTCCTCAGTATCTGATATCCCAGTGGAAGACTGCATCTGTTATTGTCTCAGTGAGTTTTGTTTCTGTGACTGCTATGATGTCTCGGGATTTCTTACTGATTCTGTCGTGCCACTCCTCATATTTGTTTGTTATTCCATCCGCGTTCGTGTACCAACAAACCTTCAGCTTTTTTTTCTATCACTGTGGTCCACAAGCCCCCATAGGCCCTGGTGGGGGCCTATGGGGGGTTGTGGTGTGGGTGGGGTTTGCGATGAGGGGGGTTGGGTCAGAATGCCCATAGGGGCAGCTGTAGGGGTGAGGTTTGTGATGTGGGGGTTGGTGGCAAACAGTGTGCTGGTTTTGGTTTAGATTGCTCAGTTGTGTTGAGGTTGTATTGGTTGGAGTCCTTCTGTGGGAGTTTCTGGGGGGGTGTTTGCCCTTCCTCCTGTGTCTGGGTCCTGCTCATCTTCATCATTGCCTCTTGTTCCTCCTTGCATCTTTGTACCCTCTCTTTCAGTATGGTCCTTTCTTCTTGTGTTCTGTCACGATTGAGGTATACTCTCCAGTACCCCGGTTATTGCCTCACCCGTGCTTTGTCTTGCAGGATCCTGGTTCGAGCTGATTCTTCCTTGAAAATTACTTTGACGGGCCTTATCCTTCCACTTGCAAACCACCACCCAGTTCTCCGAAAATTTGTCACCTGAGTTTTGTCACCTTCACCTATTGTTTTCATGATACCTTCAATCGCTTTTTCCTCCTCCTGTTTTCTTTCATCGTTGGTGTCCCCTTCAGCTTCTTGGAGCCCATTGACAAAAACTGACCTCTCCCTTTCTCCTCCCACTGAGTCTCCCTTTGTATCCTCTGAGGTGTTTTAGTTCCTTCCATTGAAATGTTCTTGCCTTCAGTCCCTGTCCTTGCTGAAGTCTCTATGCTCAGTGAACTGTCTTTCATGATCAGCTGTTCCTTGCTACTGCAGTTGACTGTTAGTCTCTGCATATAGCATACCTTCATTGTCTTCAGACCTGTCATTTGATCTTAGTGTGCTCCTCATTTTTTCCTTAGCCCCACGTGGGTCTGATAGGGCCTTCGTGTACAGCATATCTCCTGTGTTTCCTACCGTCCCCTTGTCTGTGCCTGACATACAAGTTCCTGAAGTTGTGTCTGTATTGTCATTTGTCTCTCTAATCTGTTTTAGGTTTTTTAGTTCCTCTTCTAAACACTGTATCCTAGCTTCTGCTGCTAAGACTTGTACCTCCTACGTCCTCCTCTCTTCAGCAATCCTCTCCTCCATTATCTTGCCAAGGTCTTCTGTCTTCGTTCCCAACTCTTCCTCCCTTTTTTGAGTTCTAACTCCCAATCTTTCCTCCCAGGTTCATCCACCAGATTTCTGGGTTACCTCCCTCTTGGGCAACCCATTTGTTTTCTTACCACAGAAAGAAGCTTATGTATTTTACCACAGAGAGAAACTTATGTATTTTCAGGGCGTGTGTGTGGAGGGGGGGAGGGAGAAGGCTAGAGGAGAGAGAGAGAGAGAGAGAGAAAGAGAGAATGAGAGGGGGAGAGAGAAAGGGTAGAAAGAGGGAGGGAGAGATAGAGAGAGAGACTGGTACAGTGCAACATAGTGATTTGTGTAACATCTTTTAGTGAAAAAGTGGATAGCATAAACAGTGTTTATTAAGTGATAGTGAGAAGGCAACACTTCAGCTTGCCGGCCCACTGCCTGCCCTCACCCTCCCTCACTACCCACCCCATTATAAACACCCCCACGATACCACCACCCACTCTCCCTCTCCCGTGAACTTCATTGCAAACCTACAACGCCTCCTCTGTGATGACTTCACATTGCAAAATAGCAAGAATATCTACGCTATCTGGCAATTGTCCCAGTAGTTACTGCAGTGTTTGTGGATATACCACAAGGGACAAAATACTTCTTAGATGTAAGGAGCCTACTTGTTCCAACTACTGCCACACAGACTGCATTCCAGAAGAAGAATTTTGTTGCAGCCAGTTTGAAAATTTCAGAAAACTGAAGGATATCCATAATCCTGTGGTATATGTGGATACAAGCCTGGAGCTGCAGGAGGAAGGCTCAGAAGTACTACCTCAGGGACTCCTGTCCAAAGATCAAGACTGCCCTCTTGGGCTGTGTTGTAAGGTCGCAGCTAAGGTAATCCATCACAGGGAAGCACTTCATGAGCTCCTCAAATCATTAGATAACCTTCAAGCTATTGTAGGAGGCCAGTGCAAGCCTGCATCAAGTGACATAAGCTGCTCAGCTGATGGCGACACTATTGACAAAGACTTGATGTCCTGCACAGAGCTTAACTCAGGGTTAAATAACTGGTGGAATTCTGTCAACGCTAAGGCCCCCACAGATTGACAGAGTTCAAAACACTACCTTTGGGAATCCTAACACAATTCCTCTGACCACCACAGAGGGAACAAATCCTCTTCCCAGTAACGACGGAAGCCTTGGATCTGTTAATTCTCCTACACCTGACATCTCTGCTTCAGCCACTGCCGGTACACTAGACACTGCACATACCATCTCTGATCCTACACCTGTCAGCACACCTGCCGACACTATTCCAGCATCTGGCAGCAGTGCTTCATCGGCAAATTCTGAGTCAGGATTTTCTCCACCAGAGATTGGTGCAGTTAATAATCAGAGAAGTATCACTGCACCTGAACACCTACTGCACCAAAGTACGAACAGCAGGGATACATCTGTCAGAACTGGTAGACGACAGGGTAGAGGACGTGGAACAGGACGTGGAGGACGAAGACATCTACAGCTGTCTCACCCTTCACTAACACAGTCTCAGCGGCAGAGCCTGAGGACAAATCAGCAAAACACAGGAGGTGCAACAAACCATAGTCCACCCTCCCAGGCACCTAGGCAGTGCTCTCGCTGTCACCGGAAGGGGCACACCGCCAACAACTGGCTGCGAGATACCAGGTGCAATTACTGCTGCAAGAAAGGGTATCAGGAGGACCAGTGTCGGAAGAAAAAGGAACTTGACAGACAGGACCACCTGTTTAGAGACCTGTTCTCGGAAAAAACCAGCAGGATCTCTGAATTGGTGAACACTCTCACACGTCACACACTCAGCTACTCCTATCTCAGCCCAGCAGGTGGTATTGTGCCTTATACAAGACCACAGACATACATATCTGCAGCTGCCTCAGTATCCTACCTCTCTCAAGGGCATGCACCTTACATGCCTTACACACCCACCACCTCAAGCTGACCACATCATGAGGAGCCAGTCTACCAGCATCCTGTCGGCCAACATTAGAGGTTTCATTACTAATGTTGGAGAGCTCACACATAGTTTTGTGAACACTCGACGTCCCAACATGATAGCTGTTGTTGAAACATTTTTAGACGACAGGACTCCAGAAAATTTTGCAAGAATTGCTGGCTACACCTCATGGATGAGAAGAGACAGGCAAGGGCAAGGAGGAGGTGTTGCTGTGTGCTTCTCTAAAAGTGTTCATGCCCAGCACATTGATGTTGCCACCCCTACTCATCTTGAAATGATGTTCTTCAAGCTCTGCATAAACACTAGTAACTCTGTACTAGCATGTGCAATGTACAGACCTTAGTAGCAACATGCAGACCCCATCAACTTCGTAATGGAAAATATTGACTCCCTTCTGCTACAACACAACTGTCAACATATCATAATTGTTGGTGACCTCAAGCAACACCTCATACAGAGGGACTTTGATGACCTTCTTGAAGTATTTGACATGAGAAACTTTGTTGATTTCCCTACTCACATCTCTGGCTCCTCCCTTGACCTAATAGTGAGTGATCTGGAAGAAGGTATAGTCACTTGTCAACCCCTTGGCTACGTTGGATCATCTGACCACAAGGCTGTTTTTACGACACTTAAGATCCCAACAGAACGAGGTGAGGAGTCCACACGCACAACCTGGCTATGGGAAAGAGGTAACTGGCCAGCCCTTTGCTCTGAGCTCACCACCACCAAGGGGATGTTGACAACCAAGTGAAAGCCTTCACTGGACACATCCTTATTCTACAATAAGAACACATTCCTCACCGGCAATATGTGACGAAGCCTACAGATTAGCCTTGGTTTGGCTTTCGTTGTAGAGAGGCTGCTACTCCTAAGTACAAAGCATGGCGAAGGTATAAGAGACATCCTACCACCTATAACAGGCAAGCCTGTAGGCATAGAGGTGACGTTCAAAAGTGGGCCATTGCTAAATGGGAGGTGGACACAAAAAGCAAGCAAGCACCAGGTAGGGTAGGCTCCAAAACCTGGTGGTCCCTGGTCAAGGACAGACAAGGTTATCTGCCTGATGAACTCATTCCACCTTTAAATCGACAGGATGGGATCACCTCTACTAGTAGTCAAGAGAAGGCGGACCTCTTTGCCGAACACTTTGCTACCAAAATGCAAGATCCAGCAAGGGACCCTCCTTGGCTAGCTGCAAGAACTGTGTCAAAACTGTCAGTGGTGACAATAAGGCAGGAGGAGGTGCATTTCCTTCTTAAATAACCTCTAACTCGCATCTTTCAGTACTGCCTAGTACAGTGTAAATGGCCCTCTCTGTGGAAAGAGGCAAATGTATTCCCTGTTCACAAAAAGAAGAACAGAGCAGAAATCAGCAACTACAGACCAGTGTCACTTCTGTCAATCACTGGTAAGATCCTTGAGACAATAATCTCAAGACAAATGACAGAGTTTTTTGACTAACACTCACTACTTAGTGACTTTCTGCTGCTGATCTGTTGTTAAACCTCTCCAATAAGTGGCACCAGTCACTGGATGAATCCAAAATCAGCTGTGTGGTAGCACTGGACATTGCTGGTGCTTTCGACCGGGTGTGGCATCAGGGCCTCTTAGCAAAACTTCAAGCACTGGTAATTGCAGGCTCTACCCTGTCTCCTCATTGATTACCTTCATGGTAGATCTCTAAGGGTAATTCTCAATGGAACAGAATCAGCAAGACATCCTATTGGGGCAAGTGTTCCACAAGGAAGCGTGCTGGGACCATTGTTATGGAATGTCTACTTCAATGACCTTCTTCATCTCATCCCAGAATCCCATGCATATGCAGACGACTGTACACTGACATTCACTTATCCAAGGGAAGAAATGCCAGCTGCTCTAAGCTACATCAATCACCAGCTAAGAGCTATATCAGCTTGGGGAAATAAATGGCAAGTAACATTTGCACCTGAGAAAACACAAATAATGATGGTCTCTAGGCACCATGATGGTAATGCTGGTGCAGTAGTAAGGATGAATGAGAGGGTGTTGGCACCTGGAGAAGAAGTTGATATCCTTTGGGTGAAATTTGACTCCAAACTGACCATGAAGAACCACCTTGTAAATCTTGCAAACAAGGCAGCCAGGAAGCTTACAGCACTTCGCCGTATCTCGCATCTGCTTGACAGTAAGGGTTGCAAGATTCTGTACGAGGCACAAGTACGCTCACACCTTGAGTATGCTCCACTTTCTTGGTTTGCCTGCCCCCCCCCCCCTCTCATCTGCAACTGCTTGACAGAGTAGAGAACAGAGCAAGACGTCTCAACTCTCGCCAGGACCCATCCTGGATAGATCTGTCATTTCAGCAGAGCCTTCAACATAGGAGGGATGTGGGTGGCCTTACTGTTATGTACAAGGCCAATATTGTGAAAGTACCACACTTGGATCCACTTCGAGGACAGCGTGAAACAAGCTTTAATGTCACAAGACGGGCAGAAAGCAGCAACTTCACTCTGGCTGTACCCTTCTCCAGAACATCACTCCATCTGAGATCATATATACCCAGGATGACTTGAGTATGGAACACATTCGTACAGCATAATGATGTCAACGAGATAAAGTCAGTTGATCAAATGAAAATGTTGGCCCACAGATGGCTCCAAATTCATCCTGTTCCCTACTTGTATGTCTCATAACAATAAAAATGCTTTTAAATGAGCTGATGTAGGTAACAGCTCTTAGCTTGCCAATAAATTTAGTAATCCTTAACCTGTAAATAGTTTGTCAATAAAGTTAGGGATCCTTAACCTTGTCAAACCCTGTGTAAAAAAAAAAAAAAAAAAAAAAACGAGAGAGAGATGGTGGGGGGGAAAGACTGTGGGAGAGAGCGAGGGATAGAGAGAGAGAGAGGAGGGTGGGGGAAATAGGCTATGGGGGGAAAAGAGAGAAACAAGAGGGAGGGGGAAGAGAGAA
The DNA here is from genome assembly GCF_038502225.1 of Cherax quadricarinatus. Classification (NCBI taxonomy): domain Eukaryota; kingdom Metazoa; phylum Arthropoda; class Malacostraca; order Decapoda; family Parastacidae; genus Cherax; species Cherax quadricarinatus. The sequence goes on along the minus strand of NC_091339.1, from coordinate 11,843,476 downwards.
AGGTAGAAAGAGGGGGGAAACGTTGTCAATAAAGGATCACATTATACTGCATATGTGTTTATATTTCCACATTTCCAACACCTTTTCTAATACCTCATTCCAAGTATCTACCTCCACATGCACCACCATCAAGGACATCACCAGTAATAAACAGGACGAGCTTCAATCCTCTGCAGGGGTATACATAAGACCAACGGGTAACCTGGTAAAGACATACAAAACGATAAGGTTGACAGGAAGACTGTTCGAGAAGCCATAGCTGGAAGTTAATACAAATGAGTCATATTAGTGTAAGGAAATCTGTTTTGAACCATTAAGTGGTAAAATGACCTAAACTGTGAAGTGGCAGGATCCATTCGTAGTTTCAATGATATGGATGATAAGACTTACACAAACAGAAAAGAGGAAACCAAGTGGAGGCCAGTAACGAGGTCTAGCTAGGAACAGAGACTCGACCCCTGCAACTACACATAGGCGAGTACGGACAGGTGAGTAAACGCCCACACTCATATTCATTTATTTTCTCTCTCTCTCTCTCTCCCTCCCTCTCTCTTTCTCTTGATATTGGCCTTGTACATAACAGTAAGGCCACCCACATCCCTCCTATGTTGAAGGCTCTGCTGAAATGACAGATCTATCCAGGATGGGTCGCAGGAGAGATGAGACGTCTTGCTCTGTTCTCTACTCTGTCAAGCAGTCGCAGATGAGAGGGGGCAGGCAAACCCAGAAAGTGGAGCATACTCAAGGTGTGAGCTTGTGCTCGTACAGGATCTTGCAACCCCTACTGTCACAGATGGGAGATATGGCGAAGTGCTGCAAGCTTCCTGGCTGCCTTGTTTGCAAGATTTACAACGTGGTTCTTCATGGTTAGTTTGGAGTCAAACCACCTCCCCAAGGATATCAACTTCTTCTCCAGGTGCCAACATCCTCCCATTCATCCTCCTTACTACTGCACCAGCATTACCATCATGGTTCCTAGAGACGATCATCATTTGCGTTTTCTCAGGTGCAAATGTTACTTGCCATCTATTTCCCCAAGCTGATATAGCTCTCAGCTGGTGAATTATGTAGCTTAGAGCAGCTGGCATTTCTTCTCTTGGATAAGTGAATGTCAGTGTACAGTCATCTGCATATGCATGTGATTCTGGGATGAGATGAAGAAGGTCGTTGAAGTAGACATTCCATAACAATGGACCCAGCACCCTTCCTTGTGGAACACTTGCCCCAATAGGATGTCTTGCTGATTCCATTCCATTGAGAACTACACTTAGAGATCTACCATGAAGGTAATCACTGAGGAGACATAGCGTAGAGCCTGCAATTCCCAGTGCTTGAAGTTTTGCTAAGAGGCCCTGGTGCCACACCCGGTCGAAAGCGCCAGCAATGTCCAGTGCTACCACACAGCTGACTTTGGATTCATCCAGTGACTGGTGCCACTTAGTGGAGAGGTTTAACAACAGATCAGCAGCAGAGTAACCTTTCCTGAAGCCATATTGACGATCACAAAGTAGTGAGTGGTAGTCAAAAACTCTGTCATTTGTCTTGAGATTATTGTCTCAATCTCTGTCTGTCTGTCTGTCTGTCTCTCTCTCTCTCTCTCTCTCTCTCTCTCTCTCTCTCTCTCTCTCTCTCTCTCTCTCTCTCTCTCTCTCTTTCCCCCGGGGTCACTCAGCACGGTGTCTTGTTCAAGCAGTGAGAGCACACAGTTATAAGTGGCGTCAAGAGGCCCAGGGCACTCCAGTGGTTCTAATGTGCTCTCAACACTGTCTAATGACCACATCTCTTCCTTCTTCTTTTCCTCTTCTTATTTCCTTTCTTCATCGTCGTCTTATTCTCTTTCCTCTTTGTCTCTCTCTTACTTTCTCCCATTTCCCTGTCCAATATTCCTATTCTCTTTCCCAACTACCTTCCATTAACTTTTGACCATGTCTCTCTCAAATGTTTAACTTCCATATATCATTTTCAATCTTTTCAATCATGTCATTTCCTTTACTAAATCTTTATTTTTTTTACCTTTCTCACTTCCCCTAATTCTTTCTTACTGCCTCTTTTGTCTTGTTACTTATCTCTCTTTCTTTCCTACTTCTCTCTCTTTCTCTCTCAGTTTCTTTCCTACTCCTCTCATTTTCTTCCTTTTTTTTACACAGGGTTTGACAAGGTTAGGTTAAGGATCATTAACTTTATTGGCAAGCTAAGAGCTGTTACCTACATCAGCTCATTTGAAAGCATTTTTATTGTTATGAAACAGTCAAGTAGGGACCAGGATGAAGTAGGAGTCCTTGAGGTACTTCTGAACCTTCCTCTTGTAACTCCAGGATTGTTTCCACATGTACCATAGGATGGTGGACATCCCTCAATTTTCTGAGATGTTCTACCTGGATAGGCTCCTTACGTTTAAGAAGTATTTTGTCCCTTGTAGTATACCCACAAACACTGCAGTAGCTACTGGGACAATAGCCAGATGTTTTTGCTATTTTGCTTTGTGAGTCATCAGAGAGGAAGCTTTGGAAGTTTACAGTGGATTTCACAGGATCTGAGAGAGGGTGGTGGTATCGTGGGGGTGTTTACAGTGGGGTGGGTAGTGGGGAAGGTGAGGACAGGTTGTGGGCCGGCAAGCTGGGAGTGTTGCCTTCTCACTAACAATAAACAACTGTTTATGCTATCCACGTTTTCACTACATTTAGATGTTAGCACAAATCACTATGTTACAGTTGTGCAAGTAACGTTGTTATAAAGCACCCAGAGGTTTCTACATAGCACCAGAGACATAATATTAGATGCCCACTGTGATGGCAATAGTGACGTCAGTTCCTAGGCCTGCCACTGTCCCCTCACCCTCACCACATTGTTCACCAATACACTCTTAGTTAAATATCACTGATTTTGCTTATATTCCCTTTTATGGAAGAGTTGGCTTACTTATATTAATGTGCTGTAGGTAGTACTATGTCACTGAATAATTTTTTTCCTCACCAACCCTCGTTACTACATCAGCTCATTTGAAAGCATTTTTATTGTTATGAGACATACAAATAGGAAACAGGATGAAGTTGGAGCCATCTGTGGGCCAGTATTTTCATTTGATCAACTGACTTTAACTCGTTGATATAATGCTGTACGAATGTGTTCCACACCAAGTCATCCTGGGAGTAAATGATCTCAGATGAAGTGATGTTCTGGAGAACGGTACAGCCTGAGTGAAGTTGCTGCTTTCTGCTCGTCTTGTACAGAAGTTTGCTTCACACTGTCATCGAAGTGCATCCAAGTGTGGTACATTGACAATATTGGCCTTGTACATAAGAGTAAGGACACCCACATCCCTCCTGTGTTGAAGGCTCTGCTGAAATGACAGCTCTATCCAGGGTTGGTCCAGGCGAGAGATGAGACGTCTTGCTCTGCTAAGCAGTCCCAAATGAGAGGGGGGCAGGCAAACCATCAAAGTGGAGCATAATCAAGGTGTGAGCATATTGTGCCTCTTACAGAATCTTTCAACCCCTACTGTCAAGCAGATGCGAAATACGGCGAAGTGCTGTAAGCTTCCTGGCTGCCTTGTTTGCAAGATTTACAAGGTGGTTCTTCATGGTTAGTTTGGAGTCAAATTTCACTCCAAGGATATCAACTTCTTCCCCAGGTGCCAACACCCTCCCATTCATCCTTACTACTGCACTGACATTACCATCATGGTGCCTAGAGACCATCATCATTTGTGTTTTCTCAGGTGCAAATGTTGCTTGTCATCTATTTCCCTAAGCTGATATAGCTCTTAGCTGGTGATTGACGTAGCCTAAAGCAGCTGGCATTTCTTCCCTTGGATAAGTGAATGTCAGTGTACAGTCGTCTGCATATGCATGGGATTCTGGGATGAGATGAGGAAGGTCATTGAAGTAGACATTTCATAACAATGGTCCAAGCACACTTCCTTGTATAACACTTGCCCCAATAGGATGTCTTGCTGATTCTGTTCCATTGAGAACTACCCTTAGAGATCTACCATGAAGGTAATCACTGAGGAGACATAGCGTAGAGCTTGCAATTCCCAGAGCTTGCAGTTTTGCTAAAAAGCCCTGGTGCCACACCCGGCTGAAAGCACCAGCAATGTCCAGGGCTGCCACACAGCTGACTTTGGATTCATCCAGTGACTGGTGCCACTTAGTGGAGAGGTTTAAAAAGAGATCAGCAGCAGAGTAACTTTTCCTGAAGCCATATTGGCCATCACTAAGTAGTGAGTTGCCAGTGAGGACTGTCACTGGTCTGTAGTTGCTGATTTCTGCTCTGCTCTTCTTTTTTGTGAAAAGGGAATATATTTCCCTCTTTCCACAGAGAAGGCCATTTACACTGTACTAGGCAGTGCTGAAAGATGCGAATTGGAGGTGCTGCTATCTGGTCTGCACATCTCAGCAATATATATATATATATAATATATATATATATATATATATATATATATATATATATATATATATATATATATATATATATATATATATATATATATATATATATATATTTCTACTTCTCTTTCAGTTTCTTTTTTCTATTAGTAACCCAAGTGCATATACCTATCAGTGTATATGTACTGAGATGTATGCATTTCCATGTATGAACACCATGAGGAACGCGTCTCTCAGCACTCTCGAGAGGCGCGTATCCCTCAGTGTTTGCAGTAGAAAGTTTCAAATCAAATCAGATCAAAAGTTTATCTCTGTAAAGATTACAATGTGGGATTTACATATTATGTAATACTAATTACAAAGAGGGCCATTATCATGCCTAGCATGACTAGACATTTTGGGCAGACTAATAATAATTCTTTTTCTATATTGATACAGGTTATGCAGCATATTGATAATAAAGCTAGGTAACTGTATTACAATTTGTAAATTTATCAATGAGACTGGTTTTGTCTTGGCATAATACACAGTTTCTATTAATGCTCCAATAATGAGTATCTCAGGCAAACTTATTACTAGTTTAAGATTTGTTAGGCTTTATTCGAAATTTTAGGTTTACAGTCATTTGAGTGAGTGTAAGTGTAAATTGTGGGGAATCACAGATATCGAGAGTAGGTCTAGTTTGTTTTATATATATGCATGATACAACTAAGAGAATAGCTAGCTGACGGTGGGGTGTGTCAGAGAGTTTTGAAAGTGATGGTTATGTCTGCAGTTCTAGAATTTTCAGGCAGGGAGTTCCAGATTTTAGGCCTTTTATTGTACATTGAATTTTTGTATAGGTTTAGCTGGATATGGGGAATGTCATAGAGATGTTTGTGCGTCGTGTTGTGCCTGTGGATCCTGTCACTACTATCAAGAAAGTGTTTTAGCTCAGGGTTGATATTGGAATTTATGGTTTTGTAAATGTAGGTTGCACAGTAGTAAGTGTGGAGGTTGTGTACAGTAAGTTTAGATCTTTGAAGAATGGGGGGAGGGGGTTGCCTAGTATTGGATTGCATTATAATTCTTACTGTGGCTTTCTGTGGGTTATTATTGGCTTTAGGTGTGTTGCTGCTGCTGATCCCAAGCACAAATAGCATAGATGAGGTAGGGATAGATGAGTGAATTGTATAGTGTGAGAAGGGCTGATTGTGGCACGTAGTATCGTATCTTGAAGAGGATCCCAACCGTTTTGGATACTTTTTGTTCTGTTATGTGTTGGACATGGGTGCTGAATTTCAAGTTGCTGTCGAGGTGTAGGTCCAGGAATTTACCCTCATTATGTTTGGCAATAAGAGTGTTGTCGATCTTAATGTTCAGTTGTGCAACACCTGCTCTATTACCAAACATGATATAGAAGGTTTTGTCATTGTTGAGTGTCATCCAAGTACATATTTTTAGTAGCTCTTCGTTAACAATGGTGTTGAGTGCGGCAAGATTTGGGTGGGAGATGACATAGTCGTGTCGTCAGCAAAGAGAATTGGTTTCAGGTGTTGTGATACGTTGGAGAGATCATTAATGTATATGAGGAAGAACAGGGGACCAAGGACACTTCCCTATGGTACTCCAGTATCAAGTGGTCGTGTTGATGAGGTTGTGACTTTAATGGTGACGTCCTGATACCTATTAATAAGGTAGGATTTGAAATGGTCAAGTTCGTGGAGTAGGATGCCATGGTCTTCTGTGTCAAAAGCTTTCCTTAGGTCACTAAAAAGTCCTAATGAATATTCCTTATTTTCCAGTGTTGTGTACAGCAGATCTTGCATTTTTACAATTGCATCGTTTGTGCTTATATTTTTTCTGAAGCCAAATTGGCAGGGGGTAAGTATGTTATGTGCGCTGAGGTCAGTGGTCAAGTGCGGTCATACCGCTAAGCTCTTGGAAGTTAGCGTGGGCTGTTACCCATACCATGGCTTGTTGTAGTGCCTTACAATCCCAGGTTCATGTGTTGAAGAAGGAGATTCTACTTCTTCAGGAGGAAAATAGGAAGCTGAAGCTTCACATAGATGAGTTTGGGAGTGAGTGTGAGAAGGATTTAGCTGGTACGGAAGGAATGGTCACCAGCAGTGATAGTGGCAGCCGCTTTAAGTGGCAAGTGGTTCACAGTTCAGGAAGAAGGAAGATTAGGAGAGTTAATAGAGAAGATGTGATGGTAGGAAATCGATTCTCTGTTTTCCAAGACGAGTGTACTTCAGTGGTTAGCGAGGTTGAAGGTACCACTGATTCCCCTGCTAATCAAGGTAAGAATATTTTAATAGTAGGCGATTCTCAGGTAAGATTTATGGACCGTGCATTTTGTAACAGAGGCAGAAAGGTCAGACAGAGAGTGTGTCTTCCTGGAGCTGGTGTTGGCGACAAAGTCAGCAGGTTGGATAATATTATGGCAGGTAATGGGAACAAGCCCATTATCTGTCTTAGTGCTGGGGGTAATGACATTGGGAAGGGCAGGAGAGAGGAGCTGCTGGATAAGTACAGGTCAGCCATAGAAGTAGTTAGGTCTAAGGGAGGGATCCCAGTCATATGTAGCATCTTGCCTAGAAAGGGAGTGGGCAAAGAATGGATGTCTAGGGCAATTGGTATAAATCGCTGGCTAGACAGGTTCTGCTAGGAACTTGTAATCCCATTAATTGATAACTGGGACCTTTTCTTTGGCAAACGTGATATGTATGCAAGGGATGGGGTTCATCTCTCTGGGGATGGAGTGGTTGCATTAACCAATTCAGTTGAGAGGGTAATTGATGACTTCTCTAGGAATTTAAACTGATAGATTATAGAGGTATGGGTGTTTGTGGGAAACAATCAGGCTGCAGCATTAGGGTTAAAAACAGCAGTTATTACCTGGATACCTCAGGGATATGTTTTAAAAGACAATATTCAAAATAAAGTTGCTAGTAATGGCAAATCAATTGATCAACAAACAAAGAGAGATAGTAGAGGGCAACGAGTGACTAGCTCCCTTAAGGTTTACTATACAAATAGTAGGAGTCTAAGAAATAAGATAGATGAGCTAAAATTACTTGCAAGTGTAGGTAATATAGATATTATTGGTATAACAGAGACCTGGTTCAACCTGAAAGATAGAGAAATGCCTTCTGAATGCAACATACAGGGTTATAAACTATTCCACACTGATAGGGTCAACAGGAAGGGTGGTGGTGTGCCGATGTATGTCAGAGAAAATTTAAATTGTTGTCTTGGACATGATATAAGGCCTCTAGATATGAAAATGTTGTGATAATGGGTGATTTTAACTTTAGACAAATTGATTGGAAAAATATGACAGGAAATCTTGAGTCTAGTGACTTTCTTGATACGGTTCAGGATTGCTTTTTAGAACAGGTTGTGACAGAACCAACTAGAGGAAACAATCTGCTTGACTTGGTTCTTGCCAACAAAGATTCACTAATTAATAATCTTGAGGTTAATGATGAACTTGGGGAAAGTAATCACAAATCACTTAGTTTCAATATATCATGGAATTACGCAGATAACTGCAATCAAATCTCTGTCCCAGATTTTCGCTTGGCCGACTTCATGGGACTGAAAAATTACTTGGGTGGGCTAAATTGGGATGTCCTAACTATGGGTCAGGTAGGTGATCTTGATTGCCAATATGACGTTTTTTAGAGCATAGTTCTAGCTACCCGGACAACTTTTGTTCCGAGTAGGGAAATTAGATCTAGCAAAAATGATCCCAAATGGATGAACAATAGATTAAAACATCTCATTGGTCAAAAGAGAGGCATATATAGGCGTATCAAAAGAGTGGATGGACAGTTAAGAAATCAATATGTTCAATTAAAGAGAGAAATAAAGAAAGGAATAAGAAAAGCAAAAAGAGATTATGAGGCTAAGGTCGCAAGGGATTCAAAGACTAACCCAAAAGGGTTCTATCAGGTATACAGAAGTAAGATTAGCGACAAGATTGGCCCACTTAAGAGTAACTCTGGTCAGATCACTGACAGTGATAAGGATATGTGTGAAATTCTAAATACCTACTTCCTCTCAGTTTTCACCCAGGAAAATACTAGCGATATTCCTGAAATAATAGATTATGTAGAACAGGATGATAATAAACTATGTACGATTGCGGTAACTAGTGACATGCTCCTCAGCCAAATAGAGAAACTAAAACCTAACAAATCCCCAGGTCCTGATGAACTGTTTGCAAGGGTGTTAAAGGAATGTAAAGAGGAACTTAGCATACCTTTGGCTAATCTTTTTAATATATCACTACAAACTGGCATAGTGCCTGATAAGTGGAAAATGGCAAATGTAATACCTATTTACAAGGCAGGTGACAGGTCCTTGGCTTCGAACTATAGACCAATAAGCCTTACCTCCATAGTGGGAAAATTTACAGAATCAATAATTGCCGAAGCAATTCGTAGCGATCTTGACAGGCACAGATTGATTAATGATTCTCAACACGGTTTTACAAAGGGGCGTTCCTGTCTTACGAATTTACTAACTTTTTTCACTAAGGTGTTTGAGGAGGTAGATCATGATAATTAATATGATATTGTGTATATAGACTTCAGTAAGGCTTTCAATAGAGTTCCACACCAGAGGCACACTTAGGGCACACGGAATAGGAGGAGAAATTTTTTCCTGGGTAGAGGCATGGCTGACAAATAGACAGCAGAGAGTTTGCATAAATGGGGAGAAATCAGAATGGGGCACGTCACAAGCGGTGTTCCTCAGGGGTCAGTGTTGGGCCCGTTGTTGTTCATAATTTACATAAACTAGATAGATGAGGAAATAAATAGCGACATATTTGCTGATGACACCATAATAGGCCATCTAATTCATTCTAATGAGGACATTAGAGCACTCCTGGATGATTTGAATAGACTGACGCAATGGTCGGAGAAGTGGCAGATGCAGTTTAATATTGACAAATGCAAAGTTCTAAATGTTGGGCAGTCAAATAACCATGCCACTTATAAACTAAATAATGTAGATCTTAATACTACTGACTGCGAAAAGGATTTAGGAGTTCTGGTTAGCAGTAACCTAAAACCAAGACAACAGTGCATTAGTGTTCGCAATAAAGCTAACAGAATTCTTGGCTTCATATCTAGAAGTATAAATAATAGAAGTCCTCAGGTTGTTCTTCAACTCTGTATATCCTTAGTTAGGTCTCATTTAGACTATGCTGCTCAGTTCTGGTCACCGTATTACAGAATGGATATAAATGCTCTGGAAAACGTACAGAGGAGGATGACAAAGATGATCCCATGTATCAGAAATCTTCCCTATGAGAATAGACTGAGGGCCCTGAATCTGCACTCTCTCGAAAGGCGGAGAATTAGGGAAGATATGGTCGAGGTGTATAAATGGAAAACAGGAATAAATAAAGGGGATGTAAATAGTGTGCTGAAAATTTCCAGCCAAGACAGGACTCGCAGCAATGGTTTCAAGTTGGAAAAATTCCGAGTCAGGAGGATATAGGAAAGTACTGGTTTGGTAATAGAGTTGTGGATGAGTGGAATAAACTCCCGATTACAGTTATTGAGGCGAAAACGTTGTGTAGTTTTAAAAATAGGTTAGATAAATACATGAGTGGGTGTGGGTGGGCGTGAGTTGGACCTGACTAGCTTGTGCTGCTGGGTCTGGTACAGTGCTCCATCCTTGAGTGGGGATGACCAGACTGGGTGGGTCATTGGGATAATCCGGGGGGTGGGTCATTGGTCTAATCCGGGGGGGAAGGACATGGACCTGCTCCGCATGGGTCAGGAGGCCTGTTGCAGTGTTCCTTCTTTCTTATGTTCTTATGTTCTTATAAGTGATTATAATCTCTTGTGCACGAGTTCCTCGAAGATTTTGGATAGCAACAATAAGTTTTACATTGGCCTATAGTTGTATACATCTGTGGGGTCACCACCTTTGTATGTTGGTGTAACCCTTGCTGTCTTGAGTAGTGTCGGGAAAGTGCTAGTTTCTAATGGTATGTTAAAATGTAATGAAATACCATGCGAAAGGACATGGGCCGCTCACTTGTACAATAATGGTGGGACTTGTGACAGATTTCCTGGTTTATTTTTAAGTGACTTGATAATCGTGGTGACTTCAGTGGGCTCGGAAGGTGCAAGATAGAAGGAGGTTGGAAAATTCCCATTTAAGTAATCAGTTGCTCGGGCATTGGTACCTGGGACTTTACTGGCGAGATTTGATCCTATGGTTGAGAAGAAGTCATTTATCTTGTTAACTGTATCAATAGGTTGTAGTGGTGTTTCGTTCGGTTTAGTTAGGACAATATCCCTAGTTTTTTTCAGTTTGTGGGTTCCCAGAATCTGAGTGTTTTCCAGGCCTTTTTTTTATATCTCCTCTTGTTTCAGAGAATCTGCCGGAGTAGTACAATTATTTGGCTTTTTTTATTAGTTTGGTGAGAACTGATGCATAGTGTTTAATAATATCTTTGTGTATTAAGCCCTGTTTATATTGCTTTTCATATTGATGTTTCTTATCATTGGATCTTAGTATGCTGCTAGTTAGCCATGGGAAACCTAGCCGTTTATTCGTAATCTGTTTCGTTTTTATAGGGCAATGTTTGTTGTATAATTTAAATAATTTATTAGGAAATATGTCTGTCCAGTCACCGATACCATTGGCATAGGAGAATTCTGTAGGCCAGTCAACTGTTCTAGCTCTGCTGTGAAATTACTTATTGAGGCGTCGTCATGGAGTCTAAATGAAACTGTTGTATTCCAGTGGTGGTTTACTAATGTTTGTTATGGGGAAGGTTGGGTAGTGGTCAGTACTGCTGTCTCTGATTTAAGGGGGCTAGTATATTGATCCATATATGGTCAATTATGGTTGCACTTGACTCAGTCAGCCTAATTGGTCGAGTAATTGTTGGTATGAGAAGTGTGTTGTTCATATTGTTGATGAAATCAGTTACAGGCTGATCATCTGGTAGGCGGAGGTTGATGTTGAAGTCTCCAGCTAAGAGAAGGTGGTGCTAGTTCATTTGGTTGTTTATTATTAGTGTCTAATTTATCACTAAAATTTGGGATGTTTGTATGAGGCATCCGGTAAATGGCACCGTTTGTTATAGGACTCACAAGGTTTTTTACAGTACAATTAGCAAAAATATATTCTCCATGTTCATCACTAGAGCAAGTGATGTTATAACAAGATAGTTCATTAGAGTAATAGATTAAATACCACCTTCAACTTGGTATGGTCTGCAGTTGTGGATTGCTGTGTGTCCTAGTAGTGAGTAGACATCTATTGTGACCTGATTAAGCCAGGTTTCAATGAGAATAATACAGGAGAAGGTTGTCTTTAGGGAATCAAGGAATGCCAGTAGGCCATCGAAGTGTTTGCTTAAGGATCTGATGTTGTAGTTAAGAACTGTTAGACTTTTAGCAGTATTTAGGACAGTGCTGTCTTGTGATGCTGTGTAACAGAAGCAGTTACTTTCCAATAAATTTTGATTGGGAGTTAGATTATATAGGTTTAGATCCGGGTCGACGTGATTATTAATCTTTTTGGTTAAATGATAATTCTTAATATCATGTATAGTGTGGTGAGTTTTAGTACTGATATTTGTATTTGGGGGATGTTTGGACAAGTGTATGGCTAATGCATGTTGGTCAGATAGTGTAGTAACTAATAAACAAAGAATTTGGTGTTATGTATTAAGCTAGAATAAACTAAGGTATCAACTAGATATAAACTAATGAGATAAAATTATGAAATAAAGTAGCACCGGATTATCACTTGTAAGTGAACTAAGGTTAATACGAGTTTTTACAGTAGATAATAGAATATGTGCACAGTTCTAATTTAAAGTCTATGTGAGTTTTACAGTGTTATGATTAAAGATGGCAAACAACAAATAATTATAGACTGTAAATGAGAATATTTTGGCAATAAAAGAGAGTAGAATAAAATGTGCACAGTTTCAGATTAAAGATTAATGGGAGTTTAACAGTGATATGGTTGTAAGATGGCAAACAACAGATATTAGTAAACTGCAAATTGGAAACTATACCACGGGTGGGGTTTGAACCCTTGGTATGGTTTGTTTGCAATCGTGTCATTACAATTTCGTGAGTCATGTAAATTGGAATATTTGCAACAGTAGGTTTTTATAAAAGTATAATACAGGTTTACAAAAAAGTATAGTAAAATAAAATAGGACAGTGATATGACTGTAAGTAATATGATAGTAAGATGGCACACAACAGGTATTAATAAATTGCAAATTGGGATATTTGCGACAGGTTTTTAAAAAAGTATAATCGAATAAAATAGGGTAATAACATTGTTGCCTAGTAGTAGATCAACACCTGGAAAAGGTAAATCTATAATACCTACAGGCAGATACCCAGACTGTTAAACAGACTCCACCCACAATCTATGTACAGGAGTCCTAACATTGGATACTGAAATCCCTTTTAAAAAAATATCTTTTCCAGTGTATCTTCTGACACTGGTAATACATCCTTGCGCAATAATGAAAATGTCCTACATCCGTCCCTTAAATTGTTATTATTATAATCAAAAAGAAGCGCTAAGCCACAAGGGCTATACAGCACTGCAGGGTAGGAAAGGAAGCGAGGGTATTGGATGGCAGAAGGGGGAAGGGGCGATCAGTAGGTTACAGGAAACAGCGGGGCAGGGGATAGTGCAGGGTAGAGGGTAGCAAGAGATCGAGGTAGAAAGGGCTGAAGGTATCATCAGAGTTTGTGAAGTAAGTCAGTTGTTGTCAAAAAGTCAATGAGAGAGTCCGGATGAAAGGTGGGTCCATCAGCGAGAAGGGAAGGTAAAGAGAGAGCAGTGAAGCGAAGACGACGTTGGAGGTAAATTCTGCGTGCTCGTTGACAAAGTGGGCAGTCTAACAGAATGTGGCTGACCGATAATGGAACTTGACAATTCTCACAGAGAGGAGCAGGGCACCTCTCCATGAGATATCCATGAGTAAGATGAGTATGGCCAATGCGGAGACGGGAGAGACTAGTCTCCCAACCTCGGCACTGGTGACAAGAAGACGGCCAGTAACCTATACTCAGTTTAATAGATTGAAGTTTGTTACCGAGTAGGGTAGACCAATGTTGTTGTCAACGGGTGTGAAGGTGGGTAGCTATTGCAGCAAAACAGTCTGTAAATGGAACACCTCTATATGAAACTGGTAGGTCATGTACTGCTGACCGCGCAGCAGTGTCTGCCTGTTCATTGCCCTGTACATCAACATGACCAGGGACCCAACAAAAAACAATATCTTTATGCTTGGTAGAGATGCGGCATAGCCAAAGTTGGATACGGAGGACTAAGGGGTGAGGTGTATCAAATTTCTGTATAGCCTGTAAAGCACTAAGGGAGTCTGAGACAACCACAAATGATGACACAGGCATAGATGCAATACGGATTAGTGCTGCAAGAATGGCATACAATTCAGCAGTAAAGATACTAGCCGAAGATAGTAAATGCCCTCGTACGATGCTGTCCGGAAACACTGCTGCGAATCCTACACCATCAGAAGACTTAGAGCCATCTGTGTACACTGCAATGGCATGAGAATGAGAGTGGAAGTGGTCAAGAAAAAGAGAGCGGGAAGTTACCATAGACAGTTGGGCTTTCGAGTAAGCGAGTGAGAAAGAACAGACTTGAACAGCTGGAACATCCCAGGGGGGGTAGGGAAAAGTGAAATGCTACATGAACATAGAAAGGTGGAAATTGAAGAGAAGACAAGAGCGAATGTAGGCGACGAGAGAAGGGATGGAGCAAACAGGGGCGGCGAACAAACAAAGAATGTCTACTAATATCGGTGACCATTCTATAAATGGAAGGATTGCGGAGATCATGAGAGCGTACATAGTAGCGAAGGCATTGGGCATCACTGTGATCGGATAAGGATGGAACGTCCGCTTCTGCACAGAGGCTCTCAACAGGGAAGGAGCGAAAAGCACCAAGGCATAAACGTAATCATTGGTGATGAATAGGGTTGAGGCTAGATAGAGTAGCAGGAGAGGCAGCTGAATAGATCTGGTCACCATAGTCAAGTTTCGATAAAATGAGGGCAGAATGTACGCGAAGGAGAGTTCGATGGTCAGCTCCCCATGAAAGATGAACAAGGGTTTTAAGAAGATTCAGCTGGCTGTGACAAGTTGTTTTCAGAGAGGTAATGTGAGGTTTCCAGGATAACCTATGGTCAAAGAGGAGGCCTAGAAACCTGACTGTATCACGTTCAGGGATACGGGTGCCATAGAGGTATAAAGGATGATCGGAGATGACAGAGCATCTAGTGAAAGTAATTTGGTGAGTTTTGGTACTGGAAAATTTAAACCCATGTGTGGTGGTCCAATTGGAAGCATGGTCGACCGCATGCTGGAGAGAAACTGTAAAGAGGTGACAGTCAGCGCCTGCACAGGCAATAGCGAAGTCATCAGCATAGAGTGATGACCAGATATTGGATGGAAGACTAGAGGTCAAATCATTTATAGCAAGGAGAAAAAGTGTTGTGCTCAGAACACATCCCTGGGGGACACCTTCAGCTTGGATAAAGTCCGGGGAGAGCACATTATTAACCCAAACACGGAAATGTCTGTCAGTTAAAAAGTTCTTAAGGAAGGATGGTAGATTGCCTCGAAGGCCTAAGGAGTGGGCTTGGGCCAAAATATTATACCTCCAAGTTGTGTCATATGCCTTCTCAAGGTCAAAAAATATGGCAATAACTGAGTGGTTATTCGCAAAGGCAATACAAGCATACGTATCCAAGCGTAGTAAGGGGTCTATGGTAGAACGACCCTTACGAAAGCCATATTGACGAGTGGAGAGACTCTTGTGTGTCTCTAAATACCACATTAAGCATCTATTTACCAGGCGTTCCATCACTTTGCAAACTGCACTGGTAAGAGCAATGGGACAATAGTGGGAGGCTTCATGTCCCGTAGTGCCCGGTTTGCGGAAAGGGAGAACAATGGCAGATTTCCACAGCTGTGGAAGAACTCCTTGTGACCAAATAAGATTGAAAAGGCGTAATAGGACTGCAAGGGCTGACTGATATAAATGTTGTAGCATACGAATATGAATGTCCTTTGGTCCACCTGTCGATGATCGGCAAGCTGAGAGTGTTGCCTCCAGTTCCTGAAGTGTAAAAGGCACATTATACTGTTCTTCTCTGAGAGAAGAAAAGTCCAAGGGTGCTAACTCTCTGGCAGACTTTGAGGAAAGAAACGAGGGGCATAGATGGAGCCCCTGAGAAATACAGACCAGATGATTGCCAATTTCAATGGCATAATCTAGTGGGTTTGCTGTATCAACACCGGCAACCCGCAGAACAGGAACCGGGTCAGGAGAATATTTACCACTCAGTTTTTGTACTTTTTTCCAGACTGCACTCATAGAGGAAGCAGAGGTGATGGTGGAGACATAATCTCTCCAGGAAGTGCGTTTAGCGTCACGGATGACACGGCGAGCGATCGCACGCTTCTGCTTAAAATCAAAAAGTCTCTCTGTGGTTCTATTGTACCGGTACCTGCCCCACGCAGAGTGTTTCAAACGTACTGCACGAGCACAAGCAGGAGACCACCAAGGCACGCATTTCTGAGAATGCCTGCCCGAAGTTTAGGGTATAGAATGAGAAGCTCTGGTTAAAATGGAGGATGAGAAGAGGTGTAAAAGCTCATCAATGGAGGACGAAGAAGGAACCTCACTAAAAACAGTTAGTTATGAGTGAAGGTTCCAATTTGTCTGATCAAATTGCCAGCGTGAGTTACGAAGGTGGTGAATATGAAGGGGAAGTAAGAATGATTGGGAAATGAATGCTATCATGTAAATCCGGGAGAACAGACCAGGTGAAGTCTAATGCGGAGGAGGAAGAGCAGACTGAGAGATCGATGCAAGAGAGAGTATGAGTCCGAGGATCAAAATGGGTGTGAGTACCTGTATTTAAAACATGGAGGGGGTGGGTAGCAAGAAAAGCCTCTAACTGAATGTCACGAGAATCACAGTGATTCCCCCCCCCCAGAGGAAATGATGGGCATTAAAATCGCCAAATAACAGAAGTGGTGGCGGTAAAGACGAAACAAGAAAGGGGATAAATAATGCCCGAGAAGGAGAGAGATACAAAGAGCAGAGTGTATACCACCTATGCAAGTTGATACGGGCTGCTGTGTAATGCAGCAAAGTACAAACAAATAGCTGATGGTACGGAATATCAGTGCGTAGAAGAAGGGCACTTTCATTAAACGGCAGAGTGCAATTTTGGTTCCTGTAAGCAAACACCAACGGGAAAACTGTGAGAGCAACATCTGAAGCTCACCCCTATTACCCCTGAGGCCGCGAATATTCCTCTGTAAATAGGCCATGATTGGCAACGATGAAGATACCTGAAATCCGCAGGTAAGGGTACCTATGGACTAGAAGGGTTAGAAAAGTCCATGTGTGGTGGCAAAGGAAAACGTTCAAGTAGCGAAGGAATGGTGCGTTGTGAAAAAAGGAGTTGCGCAGATGGAGAAGAGGAAAGAGAAGGAACAGAGGGTGGATCAGTGTCCATTGATGGTTTGGTCTCTGCAATATATTCAGAGATTGCTTCAAGTGTTTCGGAGTTCAGAGACGTTGTATGGGAGATAATATTGGAGATGGAAGGAGGAGGAGTTTGAGTAAAGATCGGAGCTGTAATGGACTGTACCAAAGTAAGGGGGGGCGATAGGGTGGAGGGAACTGGAGAAGTGTGGGAGGGGACAGAAGAGGCAGAAACCCGGGAGGTGGCAGAAGAGGAAGAAACTTGGGAGGGGACAGGGGAGGAAGGCACAGTACGAGGAGGAGGATGAACCTCCACACTTGTAATGGAGCCAGTGAAAGGGGAAGACCTAGGTACAGAGACTGGGAAGGGAAAATGTGGAGGTGGATGACGGGAAGGAGGGGTTAAAGGAGATTTGTTGGACCTCTGAGAAGTAGAGGGACGATTGGGAGGAGGTGTCGTACGAGGTCTTGTCGATACCGGGGTTTGTAAGGGAGAACACAAAGTGAGGACAGACTGAGGTGTTGAAGTAGGGACGTCTGAGCCCAGGACAGCAAAAGAATTAGATACAGGAGTGACTATGGGACTGGCAACTGCAGAGGAGGCTGCAGAAGATGGGACCCCAGAAGTGGGGGGACGTTTTGAAACACGAGAATAAGAAACACAGGGTAGTCTCCCTTGGAGGTGGAGATGAGAAACTGCCATAGTATAAGGGAGACCTTCTGCCTCTTTGAGGCAACGAATTTCCTGCTCATTTAAGTAGACCTGGCAACGGCAAGAATACGAAGGGTGAGCCTCATGACAATTAAGGCAAGAGGGAGGTCGACTGCAAGATGTATTAGAATGGTCATCAGCACCACAGACTGGGCATTCAGCTATAGATCTGCAATTTTGCTGGGTGGCCAAATCGCTAGCAATTCCTACACTGTTGCGGTGTAGGGATCACCTTCCAAACTTGTAACCGATGTCCTGCTACATAAACAGAGGATGGGAGTTCACAGCTGTCAAAAGTTAAACAAGCCACATTGCAAAGGTATTGTCTTCGCCTGCGGGTGGGAAGAACATAAGTGTCTACCTTGAGAATTGGGAGATCTTCGAGTTCCAGCTGTTCGAGAATGTCATTGCCACATGTCTGGAAATTCTGTTGGACTATGGTATGGGGCAGGATAACAGTACCACTACAAGAATTGAGAGAATGATGTTTCTCGATAGTGATAGGAATAGTATCGATATGTGAAAGAAGAGAAAGATCATGAGCTTGGGTAGAATTCTAGACTGTGATGATGGGCGTACCACTCTTAAGAGCATGAAAGGAAATGTCTCTACCAACGTGGCATAGGAGTGCTTTGCCAATACTATGGGCAGAAAGATAGGCAGTAGAAGTCGGTCGTAAAGTAAAGAATTTAGTCCATTGTGTGGTCCGAAACTGAGTGTGGAGAGGGAGTGCATGACGTGTCGGTCTTTTCCGAGTAGAATGGGAAGGTAATGAAGTAACATCGTCTGGAGATTGTCGTTGGCGTTTAGAAGTGGGACCAGAGTCGGTCCGACGTGAGATGGGCTGGCGATTCGAAAATCATCACACCATAGAGGGAGAGGCCGGAAGCATAGTCAAAGGAGAGCAGAGGTAAGACAAATCGAAGGAGGCAGTGGAAGCCCCGGTACCTGAAGCGGGTGAGGAAACAGCACCAGCAAGAGGTACAGGGGCCTTGGGAGTGTCCAAAGAGTGGCCAAAAGACGAGGCGAGGTCAGAACAGGGTGCGGTAACAATAAGGGGCCCGGGGGTAGCGGGGTCATGGATTTGGGACTCCATGGTTAGGTTACTTCTTTCTTTTTGTTTTTAAGAAAAAGAAAAGAAAGAAGAAAAGATAATAAAAATAAAAAAAGAATAAAAAAAGGGGGGACCGGGGAGGGATAGTTCCTAGGAGGAATGAAAGGGCCAGAAATCTCCCTCCGCGCCCGAGAGAACCTCAGCACCGCAAGTAGCGCAGATGCAGCATGGAACCCATGCCATACCCTACCCTTCATGCCAGTAAACCAGCAATCCAGGATAGCAACCTCACATCTGCCGAGCTACCTCGGTGGACAAAAGAGAGGGCGGCCGGATATCCGCCACAAAGCACACCTCCTTCGGCCACCACCCCCAGAATCCGAAAGGTGGCTTCCAGAGATACAGCTGTCGCCCGAAAGACACCCAAAGCCACCCTCCGGGATACCTGAGAGGGATCGGGACATCCCCAGGCGATCCAGATCCCACAGCAAACTACGCCACCGCCAAGAACCTCAACGGAATGGGATGGACCCCGGTACCCTTCCCCCTACCTATGAACTAGTGTGCCTGTGGGAAAAATCCCAAAGGTCAAAAAGAGGAAAGGCAAAAGGGAGGGGTGGGGAGGAGGAGGAGGAAAGGAAAAAGGGGAGGATGGTATAGGGAAGGGGGGATTGGGAGGTAATTAGGTTCGGTCTGAGGAAGGAGACCGACAGGTCTAATTCCTCAGACCAAGAGCCTCTTCACCACGCCAAGGAGTCCCCCTTTAAGAGGTCCGTCCCTTAAAGACTTAATTGAAAAGACCTTCATCCGAGGGTCTACAACAGCTGAACTTTCTAGTGTGCTCTGGGGTAAAATTGCAATACAAGCTACTGCATGTGTAACTGGGGTACTTGAGAGTCCTGTGCAGCAGCCTGGTCACTAAGCATCTCTCTCTAGTTCTGCTGTAAATGACCCTTCTTATTACAGTAAGCACAATTATAAACTTTAAAGGTACCATGACCACCTGAGGTAGACTGGGTCCCTTGTTCCTGGGGAACTGGGCTTCTCTTACCTGTTCCCTGATTTCGTGCACCTGAAGTTTCAGGTGCACTTCCCTGAACAGGAAACTGAGAAATAAACTTAAATCCCTGGGAACCAGTATTCTGGTGGTTAGTAGGCTGAAAATTCTTTGGATTATGAGGCTGGAAAAAAATTTGCTTAAATTTCTTACTCCTCCCAATTGATGGAGAAAAATTGTTACTAACATGATCTGGGTGATAACTACTTCCAACTTTTTGGTTAGCTAAAAACCTTTCACCCAAATCTAGATCATGGTTAAAATCATTAAAATCTTTTTCCTCAAGATATGTCTTAAGGTAAAGAGGTACACTGTTCAAAAGATCTTCAAATAAAATTAAAGTCATTACTCCTTCATAATCACCTACAACATCCTTGGAGCGGCACCATTTAGTCAGCAGCGACATCATCGCCTTTCCATACTCCATCAAGGATTGTCCTCCCTGAAACTTTACATCTCGGGCAATGGTGGTTGGTAAGACACATAGGCAGCAGTTAGGCATTTTTATTCCGAAACGTTTCGCCTACAAAGTAGGCTTCTTCAGTCGAGTACAGAAAGTAGGTAGGAGCAGTAGAGATATGAAGACGTAGATTTGAGGTTGTCAGTCCCTCAGCCTGGAGAAGAATTCTGCTCCAAAGTCTGAAACAATGTGTCTGGTGACTTTTAAGTTTACTGGTAGTAATTGTCCTGCTTTTTTTTTTCAACAGCACAGCGCTGACACTATGATCACTCTGCGAAACCCCAGGCTGTGTAACCAAGTTCACATTACATTTAAAGTTATACAGAAAATTTAAAGCACCTGTAGAGTACAATTTCAAACATAGAGATATAATTAGCACACTGGATCATGGGAGTCAAATAACCCTGCCACATACTCACAGCTTTTGAATCTAGTACGTACATCAATGAAATTATTCATAAGAGGAAACCCTTTAGCCTTAGTTATCAAATTTACTTTGCGGCAGTCAGTGAACATGCTGAGTGTGTCCTCTAGTGTGAGACCCTTGAAAGGCAATGTCCACTGACTCTCACTAAGTACACTAATTGTCCTGTCGGTATTGTATACCAATTTGTTATTCATCTCGGGCAATATTTGATAAGCCAACAACACATCTTTCATCTTCTCATAATCTGAAAATTCATGTTCCTTTACCAATTAACTGGGTTCTTGTTAATGAGTCTCAGTTACTGTCTGGTAACTTCTGGGATTTTCCTATTTTCTCAGTGTGAAAAAGTTATGAGGATCTTTTTCACCAAATTTTGTCACAAATTTAATTGCCTTATGCAAATTAAATATGTCTATCCTGTTACCTGTTCAGTTTTGTGAAGCAGCAAACACTCTCTCTCACTCTCTCTCTCTCTCTCTCTCTCTCTCTCTCTCTCTCTCTCTCTCTCTCTCTCTCTCTCTCTCTCTCTCTCTCTCTCTCTCTCTCTCTCTCTCTCTCTTTAGCTCTAAAGATTTCTAACTCTGTCTCTTCCTGGATTTTAGTACGTTCAATCCTTCTCAGATCTTTTCCATAATTAGAGCTAGTTTTAGTCTTAAACTGTGTGCTTCATTACTCTCATTATTAGCAGTGGGGTTTGATCCAGGGTCTCCCAGACCCCTGTTACCACTAGAATCTCTACTACTTACAGACATCTTGCAAATTATTAGCACAAAACACTTGCTGATTAGAGCAGATATTACTTATATAAAATAATAAATCACACAGCAAAGCACATAGGCGCACTAACTTATTATTATTCACAGAGAATTGTTATTATTAAATAACTCCCTAAATCGTTAAATTTGCACATATAAAAATCAGGCAGAAAAATAATTGTATTACACCTGAAAAAGTTATTATTGTTAATATAAATCCTTGCTTTAAATACTGACTCTCCAGGTTTCAAATGTAAATTATTCTAAATTTGATAATTCTCACGGACATAGGCTCCTATGTTACGTTTTATACTGCGTAACGTAAATCCTGGCACGTAATTGTAAACAACCTGCCTAGTCTAAAAGCATTTAAATTACTCCACCTAAACCAACCTAAGGCCAGCTTGTACCCTCACATTAAGTGTGGAGTCAATAGTTATTAACAGGTAGGGCACAAATACTAACAGATATAAAAATATATATTAATAGTAAACTTACCTATACAGCATACAACCTACCCTATATACAAAATCACACACCAGTAAACCTTTACTCACACTGCTACTAGTGAGTTAAACAAGATGCATAAACAGGGAGGGTTTTTATAACACCTCCGCCACTTTCCTGCAGTCAAAACGTTATATGTACTCTTCAAAACACAAGCCTTTGCACACACAAGGGCCTTAAAGGAAACTCGTAAGAGCATAACAACAATAAAATAACTAATGGCCTAGTCTTGGCCAAAAATACCACCCATATACCTACTCCAAACTATGACGAATTGTTCCAGCCGCCGCTGTTCTTGTACTGACTAATAAACACACCTCTCCTGCTCCTGTCCTGTCCTGGCTACTCTTCAGGACTAATACGGGTCCAGTTTCAGAATAAATTCCGGAAACTAACATTATATATGGAGCGTTTTATTTATACTCAATTTTTTTTCAGAATACACTGCACTGCGTATATATATATATATATATATATATATATATATATATATATATATATATATATATATATATATATATATATATATATACATACACATGTATATATATATATATATATATATATATATATATATATATATATATATATATATATATATATATATATATATATATATATATATCTGTGTGTGTGTGTTTGTGTGTGTGTGTGTGTGTGGTTAAAAAGGCTTCAAGGAAGAATATTTGGATTTCTTCCTGAAGCCATCTAAATATTCCACTTCCCCTACCACCCCATCTTTTCACTCTATTTTTTTTTACCAAGAGATATATTTTATTACATAATATGGTACAACATATTTAAGAGATACATTATTGACATAAAAATTTCATGTACAGTACATGAGGTGTACATGAGATACATGTATAGTACATGTTGTTGCGTGTTTGTCACTGATTATAATGCGAAAATCTCATCCAGCTCCTCAGAGCTGGGGCGTGTGCCCAGGATACAGCAGGTATTACCCCTCTAAACAGCAGCACTGAGTCGCTGAAATAAAAAACTAGCCGCCCTGGGATCCCTAGATACCTTGATGAGTCTTTTGCCTAGCTCCTTACGGAACTTAGATGCACTCTTTCCCCATGAACCAAGGTTCTCCGAGCCTATGGGAACAAACATATAATGATGGGAAAGTTCTCCATATTTTCTAGGCTTTTGGGACTCCCTGAAGCTGGCGGCCGCCCCTCCTTCCTCCCTGGTGTATTGGAGATAGGTATCAGCCAAGGTAGATGCACATGTGTAGTCCCACACCACCTGCTTGCCGTCTCTCCAGGCATGAAGGGTGATACCATCTGGACGCTTTTGGCTGCCATGAGATCAGATAGTTGGGGTGGCTTCCTTATTGCTGGGCATCCGGCTGTTATGAGGCTCCTCTTGATAATGTTATTAACCTCTTCATGTCTTGCAATCTTTCCCTCAGATTTACGGCACACAAGACTATGGTACCCGAATCGGCGTGCTGCTTCACTGCCACAAATACACTTGTGTTCGGCGAGAACAGGGGCGGCAAGTCGAAAGGCAACACCAGTGCGGATGGTCTCTGGGTTGAGGCGTATGCCAAGGCTGGAGTTGGGAACAGTTAACAAAAAGTTCCCTGTATGAGGAGCTCTCACTGTTAGGAGACAGACTCTATCCTTCCCCACACTCTCTGAAGCAATGTTGAAGCTATATTCTATACTACTGGGCCATCCCAGTGTGATTGTAGTTGTTGGGGGGAGTAGGTCTATTTTCAGAACCTGTTAGATGATCCCAGATCATGGCTCCGTCAACGAACTTTTGGCCATGGACTCCAATCTTGTCCCTAAGATGCAACCCATGAGGACAGAAAAGCAGGTAGCGCAATCTGTGATGGCTTGCAGACACCAATGCCTCCTATTCTGACTGGAAGTGTAGCTTGGTCCCACCGTCGTCGTAAGCTTCTCTCTTTTATGTGCGGGTTATTTGTGTATCGTTCCAGTCACGGTATTGTGCCCTTTTTTTTTTTTGTTATTTAAGGTATCTGCCTCAGGATACTGTCATATTCGTGCAGTATAGGGTTATCATATCATGGTGCACATCTTAGGAAATACATTAACCTGGGCAGACTCAAGCACTTTGTGAGAAGGTACAAGGCATCATGGGTGTCAAGATTGCTTGTTCGTTGTTCCATTCTTCTCAGCTCTTCCATTTTCTTCCTGAGAATTGTGTCAATGGCATCGCTTCCCAGAGGAGCTCCAAGCAAGACGCTATTTGTGGGGACAATAACTGATGCTCCTGGCAGTTTTGATCTCACTGATTGACTGAGATGATTTCATATTTGGATGGATTCAGGATGAGACCCATTTCCTGTCCCCTTGTCATCACCTGTGTAAGATCATCTAGAAGGGACACCTTTGTACCTGCTAGTGTGCCATCATCTAGGAAGCAGCTGTTTAGCTCACTGGTCAGTCTGACTGATTTCCGTGTGATTTTACCACAGCATTGTCCTCAGGCAGGTTGTTGATATGCGCCCGTGTCGCATGAACCGGTGCTTTACTTCCTTGAGAGACCCCAAAGCCAAGGTGGTTTAGTTGAAGCATCATGGCCGCCTCTGCGCGAATACGTCAAACAGCAGCTTTTGAAACGAGGCGTCGAAAAGTGTTGCCCACTGCAATTGGCCTAAATCCTCCATTCTTAGGGCACAAAGTGATACACCAAAAAAGAAAGGTTTAATTTCGTCTGGAGTCTCACCAGCCAAGGAACTTTGTGATCTCTGAAAGCAGTGTCTCAGCAATCTCCCCGATAACTGGATTAACTACTTCGTTTATATGTTGTGGACTTATTCCCGTGTAGCCTCCAGCAGAGACGGACGGGAACAACATTATTGTTTTGTAAGTGTATGAGTCTTACACAATCAATAACTGCGCAGTGGGGACAGAGGTGTTGGAACTTTTGTTGCCACTGGTTTCCCTGGCAGTGTGCTTTCCTCTAAGTGCTTCAGCAGTGTCAGCATCCCTGGGGGCAATTGTATTTTCACTGGTGATAATCCTGATTGTTCCAACAGTGATACCCTCATCAATTTTCTTGCTCACCTGGACTGATTTTTTTCACTTGCGATTTTGGCTTAAATAGCAATGCACTTCTTGCCGAATAGAGCATGCGAAAATTTGTGTGTGCAATAATTTTGCAAAATCATTCTGAATCTAATGAAAAAAATATGTATATTTCATTGTGTTTGTTTGTTATTAAATTGTTGTAAACCTACATAAAATATATTAAGTTGGAATAGGCTAAATTAAATTACGCTTGTTATAATGAGGTTAGGTAAATTTCCTAAGGTTCTTTTGGTACAAAATCATTAACATTTTTATTAACATAAATGAAAAAAATGTATAAGAGAAAATTTTAGAAAGGGCTTAGTTTTAAATGAGTTCTTGCTAACTGACCAGTTTTACCTATTCGGCACTCTATATATATATATATATATATATATATATATATATATATATATATATATATATATATATATATATATATATATATATATATATATATATATATATATATATATATATATTTATTTATGTGGAAATGTTTGAGTCACTGGTAGCTTTACCACTGGACTAAGACGCTTCCGGTGTTAGAAATGTTCCAGTTAAAAAGTAAGCTTGCTCTGCATGTGTAAATTATTCACAAACTTGTCGTTATGTGGATGCAGTGTTTGATCAGTATATTGATATTAGTTGCCAACTATTCTCACAATACACAAATAACGGCTAATCGCAATTCAACCATTAGTTTTCAAAGACAAAATGTTACCTAATTACCTGTGAGGTCGCATTAACGTCAGTAATAAAACATAATAAAGTAGACTGCTATTGTTTTCAGTCCATATTGTTATATTATTGTGATAATGACATCACTGCAGTAGAATGCTGCATTCTTTTTTTTTTTAATGATTCAGTAATGTTTGTTTTCTCTTGATGTCGAGATAACTCAGGATATTAAATAATATAATGTGGTCATATGTAATAACACTTGACCTAAGAAGATAAAAAAAAAGATATTTTAACGAGAAAGGTCACATTAGACATATCATATGAAAGAACAGCTTGTCTCATTAGCTTAACGAGGTAAGATCTCTTCTAGGCCTCAGGTTTGTGAACGAAGTCTTTTCTCAGTCCTCAGTCTTGCCAAGAAAGACCTTTTTCAGTCCCTATTCTTAAGAAACAAGTCCTTCGTCAGTGTAGTCTTTAAATATATCCTACATTTGGGTGTCTTTGTTGCCGAAAAGTTTCACCTGACCAACAGGAGAATAAAATACTGGAGACAGTGGAAGCAGTTTTAAAGTGATCCGTCACATTTGGTTGGAGGTACCGAAACGTTTAGGCAATGATTATACTCAGTGGATAGCATAACTGTCAGAGAGTTTTATGACTAGGATGCTATCAGTTCTGTGATAAGATGACCAAGTGTTTCACACTTGTCTTATTCGTCTACTTGTCGGTATTGTATTATGTTGGTATTATGATAGTTCTTAACCTTACAAACCAAGACATTTTCTAGTGCTGTACCATAAGGAGTCAGACCTTTCTTAATTCTGAACCTCACGAGCCAAAACTATCCTTTCGAATCAGTACCTTTCTTCGTCCTAAACCTTATTAACCAAAGCCCTTTCGCCCTAAGCTTAAAGAATCAAAACCATCCCTTCTCTGTCTTACAAACCAAACCTTTCAGTGCTCCTCATCCTTATGAATCAAGACCATCTTCACTCATCAACTCTACGAAAGTTCTCTTATAGATAACCAGGTGTTACATATGTGTCTTATTCACAGTTTTACTAACCTGTCGGTGTTAAGGAACCAAGAGGTGCCTCATTTCTCAGCCTCATGAATCATTTACACATCTCTTCTCCAGAATCTCGTTTCCATTTATTATGTATTATAACCAAGTCTGAGCTAAAGACTTTCACAAAACACACCTACTTCATCTCCTTCCTACCTTACCTTTCCGCCCAGTCACACACCTGGACGTGTCAACGATCATACGAACAATGATTAACACCTATTATTATTATTATTATTATTATTATTATTATTATTATTATTATTATTATTATTATTATTATTATTATTATTATTATTATTATTATTATTATTATGATTATTATTATTATTATTATTATTATTATTATTATTATTATTATTATTATTATTATTAATTCTTGTTCTTGCTTTCATTGTTCCTATTATCGTTCCTGTTGCTGTTCTTCTTCTTCATCTTCTTCTTGATCTTGGTATTTTCTTCTTCTTCTTCTTCTTCTTCTTCTTCTTCTTATTATTATTATTATTATTATTATTATTATTATTATTATTATTATTATTATTATTATTATTATTATTATATTCATTAAATGCACCAAGCCTATAAGGATGACGCAAAACAGTTGGAATAACAGGAGACGTAGAGAAGGAGGTTGAGGGTGGTGCCCACGCTGAGCACGACACACGACTTGACAGCCACGATGACTGTCTCCAAAGTTTTTTAATATAGAATGAGAGATGAAGCTGGATAAGAGGAATTATTACGTGCGCTGAACGAGAGATGGAACTGGGGAAGTAGTCTCGTTTCTTCTGCTGGAACGAGAGATGGAACTGGGGAAGTAGTCTTGTTACTTGTGCTGGAAAGAGAGATGGAACTGGGGAAGTAGTCTTGTTACTTGTGCTGGAAAGAGAGATGGAGCTAGGGAAGTAGTCTTGTTACTTGTGCTGGAAAGAGAGATGGAGCTAGGGAAGTAGTCTTGTTACTTGTGCTGGAAAGAGAGATGGAGCTAGGGAAGTAGCCTTGTTACTTGTGCTGGAGCTGGGAAAGTATTATTATTATTATTATTATCAAAACTAAGCACTAAACCCACCAGGGTTGCAGGGTAGCATGTGTGAATTGTGTAACATGCTTTATCTGAAACTAACAAGGGTAGAGAGTACAACGGAGATAGAGTTAGTAAGGGCGGTGAGGAGTGCTAAAGGAAGTACAATCATAGGTTGCGTAATAAATCTGTTGCTGTCAAAAAAGTCAAAGAAGGAGTTTGTGTCAAAGGTGGAGTCGTCAGCGAGGAGGGAAGATAAGGGTGTTAGTGATGATGACATCGGTGGTAAACTCTGCGTTTTCGCTGATAGACAGGAGAGTCCAATAGAATATGGCACACTGAAATCGGAACCCTGACAATTTCACAGAGATAAACAGGCCGCTTCTTCATAAGATACCCATGAGTGGGACGCGTGTGTCCGATGCGAAAACGGGAGAGCATAATCTCCCAACCTTAGAATCGAAGATAAGAAGGCCAGCAACCTAAACTTGGCTTGATAGAATATAATTTGTTATGAATCAAATCAGACCAACGTTGTTGCCAACGGTTGTGAAAGTGGCTAGAGATTACAGCAAAATAGTTTGAAAATGGAATACCACTATATGAAAGGCAAAGGTCAAGTACAGCTGACTGTGCAGTCCAGTCTACCTGCTCGTTGCCTTGAACATCAACATGACCAGGAACCCGGCAGAAAACGATTTCTTTGTTTCTGCTAGAGATGCTGCACAACCAAAGATGTTTACGAAGAACTAGGGAATGAGGTGAATTAAGGTTTATGATAGCTTGCAAATCACTTAAGGAGTCTGAAACTACTACAAATGTTGAGGTAGACCTGGACGCAATACAGATAATCGCAATGAGAATTGCATACAGTTCAGCTGTAAAAATGCTATCTGAGTCGGATAAATGACCACGCACAACACTGTCAGGGAACACTACTGCAAATTCGACACCGTCAAAGGATTTGGAACAGTCAGTGTAAACTGTAATGTCATTAGAATGAGACCAAAAGTGGCTGAAGAAAAGGGAGTAAGAAACAACTGTAGGTATTTGAGCTTTCGCTCACGGCAGTAGGGAAAAACAGACAGGAACTGTCAAAACCTCCCAAGGGTAAAGAGAGAAGTTAGATACTAGATGAACATATAAACTGGGCAATTGAAGAGAAGCCAAGAGCGAGTGAAGACGAAGAGAAAAGGGACGGAGTAAACAGTGGCGGCGAACAGGCGAACAAATAATGGATCTTTATTTACGTCCGTTACTATCCTATATGTAGAAGCATCGTGAAGGTCATGAAAACGGACAAAATAACGGAGGCATTGGGCATCACGTCGATCCTTCAAGGATGAAACATTCGTCTCTGCAAATAGGCTTCCAACAGGGGTTGAAAGAAAAGCACCTGGACATAAACGTAATCTCTGATCATGGATAGGATGAGTGGGGGTTAAGGAGGTTCAGCTTGCTACGGCAAGTTCCTTTTAGGGAGGTAGTGTGAGGTTTCCAGGACAGTCGATGATCAAACAGAAGGATGAGAAATCTGACTGTATCACGTTCATGGATACGGGAGCCATAGAGGTACAATGGAGTATCAGAGACAACAGAACGTCTAATGAAAGTAATTTGGAGCGTTTTAGCACCAGATAATTTAAAAACATAAGTAGTGGCCCATTACGAAACACGGTAGACAGCATTCTGGAGAGAGGTTGCTGCTAGGCGAGGGTCGGCTCCTGCGCAAGCTATAGCAAAGTCATCAACATAAAGTGACGACCAAATATTAGATGGGAGAACAGAGGCCAGATCATCTATACGTAGCGTAGTAGGAAAAGAGTGGTGCTAAGGACACACGACTGAGGGACACCCTCAGCTTAAACAAAGTCCAGAGAAAGCAAATTATTGACTCGAACACGGAAACGTCTCTCAGATTGCCTCGAATGAGCTGGGCCAAGACATTATGTCTCCAAGTAGTGTCAAATACCTTTTTAAAATAAAAAAAGACTGCGATAACTGAATGGTTACCAGCAAAGGCATTACAAGCGTAAGTATCTAGGCGGAGTAAGGGGTCAATAGTGCCGCGGCTGTTACGAAAGACAAATCGACTAGTGGAAAAATTATTGTGTGTCTCTAAATTCAACAACAAATGTTTATTTACTAGACGCTCCATTAACTTGCAAACTGTAATGGTAAGAGCAATAAGACGATAGTGAGAGGTGAGAAGCAACATTGCTCTAAGTACCCGGTTTATGAAAAGGCAGAACAACGGCAGTTTTCCACAGGTGGTAAAGAACCCCTTGCGACTAAACAAGATTAAAAAGACGTAAGTGGACTATGAGGGCTGACGGATGTAAATACTGAAGCATACGAATATGAATGCCACCAGGCCCAGCTGTCGATGATCGGCAAGCGTAAAGGATTGACTCTAGTTCTAGACGCGTGAAAAGGCACAGTTAGAAGAAAAGTCTAAAGGCAGTAACTCTGGTAGATTTGGAGGAAAGAAACGAGGGGGCATAGATGGAACCTGTGAGAGATACTGAAAAGATGTTTTCCAATTTCTGTGGCAACTTCCAGCGGACTTGTAATGCTGACACCGGCAACCCTGAGAACGGGAGCCGGGTCTGCAGAGTACTTGCCACTCAGCTTCCGTACCTTTTTCCAAACTGCATTCATAGACGAAGGCGAGGTAACGGTAGATACATGATCCTGTCAACAAGAGCATTTAGCTTCACGGATGACACGTTGGGTAACCGCTCTCGCCCGCTTAAAATCAAGGAGCATTTATGTGGTCCTACTGCAACAATATCGGCCCCATGCAGCACGTTTCAAACGCACTGCACGAGCACAAGTAGGAGACCACCAAGGCGAGTCTCTGAGAATGCCTTGGTTCTCAGAGCACGCAAGACAGTGTAGCTACTCTCCACACTCACCAGTATTGTAAGCTCAGATAACAGCAGCAGCTGGATGATGGAGAGTGACAGCTCCTCTAATATCAACTGAATTACTCTACACTTTTCGCTCAGGCACTGTAAAAGCTGACCAGGAAAAATGTGAAAGGCCTGAGGAGTAGAAACAAAAATAATTAAAATACGTACGGGAGGTAACAACGGCTAACAACCACAACAATAGCAGAGCATTAATTGTCACCCTTACTTATTACAGTTGCGAAAATAAAAGTTCCTGGGCACTCTCTCCTAAAGAAAAATGATATCAGGCAACTCAGAGGTAGTAAACAGAGGAGTAAAGACTATTTTAATTAATGAATTAGTGCAACTTGTAATGATGATGATTGGCTGACAAAATTAATTGCCGGTTCTTTCTGTGTATCTATATAAAAGTTGATTTATGAATGTAGATATAAATTTATTAACGTTCAGATATCATATCTAAACATTATAAAACCATAATTTTTGGGGGGAAAAGTAGGGGAAGTGTTACTGTCATACATCAGTCATATCTACTCAGGTGAAGCATAATTTTGATCATAGGTAAAGGAACACAGGTGCAACTAACGTAACATTTTATTGTAGTAGCGTTTCGCTCTCCAGGAGCTTTGTCGATCCGTTACGAACAATGTAGGTACATGGAAGATATACATAGTTAACAAGGATCCTTATTCACTATTTCAGTTTGGTCATCTCTGAGGTACTAGCGAGAGTGATCCTCAAATCAATGATCCTCACCATCACATAGCAACCAAGAGTTACAGTCACCAACACATAGCAACCAAGAGTTACATCCACCATCACATAGCAACCAAGAGTTACCTCCACCATCACATCGCGTCTCTTACCACTGTCGGCCAAGCGGATACCCACCTTATATCTAAATGTCTTAAGAGTTGCTTTCTGGCAACCAGAAAGACACAAACCCAGGAGTCTAGCTTCGTTTTAACAGCGTCGGCAATTTATTTTCGATTTATGAGTTATGTCACCTTGCAGCTGTGATTTATGAGTAATGTCACCTTGCAGCTGTGATTTTTGAGTTTTGTCACCTTGCAGCTGTGATTTATGAGTTTTGTCACCTTGCAGCTGTGATTTATGAGTAATGTCACCTTGCAGCTGTGATTTTTGAGTTATGTACCCTTGCAGCTGTGATTTATTAGTTATGTTGCCTTGCAACTGTGATTTATGAGTTATGTCACCTTGCAGCTGTGATTTATGAGTTATGTTACCTTGCTGCTGTGATTTATTAGTTATTTCAACAAAAGGGTTCTTTCAGGTATACAAAAGTAAGATTAGGGACAAGATAGTCCCACTTAAGAATAACTCAGGTCAGATCACTGACAGTGATAAGTGTGAACTTTTCAATACCTACTTTCTCTCAGTTTTTACTCAGGAAGATACTAGCGAAATTCCAGTAGAACAGGATGATAATAAACTATGCACGATTAGGGTAACAAGTGACATGGTCCTCAGACAAATATAGAAAATAAAACCTAACAAATCCCCAGGCCCTGATGAACTGTTTGCAAGGGTTTTAAAGGAATGTAAAGAAGAACTTAGCATAGCTTTGGTTAATCTTTTCAATATATCACTACAAACTGGCATATTGCCAGACAAGTGGAAAACGGCAAATTTAATACCTATTTACAAGGCTCGTGAGAGGTCCTTAGCTTCGAACTATAGACCAATAAGCCTTACTTCCATAGTTGATAAGTTTATGGAATCAATAATTGCCGGAGCAATTTATAGCCATCTTGAAAGGCATAAATTGATTAATGAATCTCAACACGGTTTTACAAAGGGGCGTTCCTGTCTTACGAATTTACTAACTTTCTTCGCTACGGTATTTGAAGAGGTAGATCATGGTATTAAATATGACATTGTGTATATGGATTTCAGCAAGGCTTTCGATAGAGTTCCACATCAGAGGCTGTTGAGAAAACGGTATAGGGGGAGAAATTTTTTCCTGGGCAGAGGCATGGTTGACAAATAGGCAGCAGAGAGTTTGCATAAATAGGGAGAAATCAGAATATGGGCACGTTACAAGCGGTGTTCCACAGGGGTCAGTGTTGGGCCCCTTGTTGTTCACAATCTACATAAGCGACATAGATGAGGAAATAAATAGCGACATAAGCAAATTTGCTGATGACACCAAAATAGGCCGTCCAATTCATTCTAATGAGGACACTAGAGCACTCCAGGATGGTTTGAATAGACTGATGCAATGGTCTGAGAAGTGGCAGATGCAGTTTAATTAATATAGACAAATGCAAAGTTTTAAATGTTGGACAGGAAAATAACCATGCCACTTAAAAACTGAATAGTGAAGATCTTAATACTACTGATTGCGACAATGATTTAGGAGTTCTGGTTAGCAGTAATCTGAAAACAAGACAGTGCATAAGTGTTCGCAATAAAGCTAACAGAATTCTTGGCTTTATATCAAGAAATATAAATAGTAGAAGTCCTCAGGTTGTTCTTCAACTCCATATATCTTTGGTTAGGCCTCAATTAGATTATGCTGCACAGTTTTGGTCACCGCATTACAGAATGGATATTAATGCTCTGGAAAACGTACAAAGGAGGATGACAGAGAAGATCCCATGTATCAGAAATTTTCCCTATGAGGATAGACTGAGGGCGCTTAATCTGCGCTCTCTCGAAAGGCGTAGAATTAAGAGGGATATGATTGAGGTGTATAAATGGAAAACAGTAATTAATAAAGGGGATGTAAATAGCGTGCTAAAAATATCTAACATAGACAGGACTCGCAGGAATGGTATTAAATTGGAAAAATTCAGATTCAGGAAGAATATAGGAAAGCACTGGTTTGGTAATAGAGTTGTGGATGAGTGGAACAAACTCCCGAGTACCGTCATAGAAGCTAAGACGGTGTGAGTGGGACCTAACTAGCTTGTGCTACTAGAGTGGATACCGTGCTCCTCCCTTAAGTGACGTGTCTGACCTCACTGGGTCAGTGAGGTGGGAGAATTGGACCTGCCTCACATAGGCCAGTAGGCCTGTTGCAGTGTTCCTTCTTTCTTATGTTCTTATGTAGCCTTGCAGCTGTGATTTATGAGTTATATTACCTTACAGTTGTGATTTATGAGTTATGTCACCCTCAGCTGTGATTTATGAGTTACGTCACCTTGCAGCTGTTATTTACTAGTTATGTCACCTTACAGCTGTGATTTATGAGTTATGTCACCTTGCAGCTGTGATTTATTAGTTATATCACCTTACAGCTGTGATTTATGAGTTATATCACCTTGCAGCTGTGATTTATGAGTTATTTCACCTTGCAGCTGTGAATTATTGGTTATGTCACCTTGCAGCTGTGATTTATGAGTTGTCACCTTGCAGCTGTGATTTATGAGTTATATCACCTTGCAGCTGTGATTTATGAGTTATATCACCTTGCAGCTGTGATTTATGAGTTATATCACCTTGCAGCTGTGATTTATGAGTTATGTCACCTTGCTGCTGTGATTTATGAGTTATATCACCTTGCAGCTGTGATTTATGAGTTATATCACCTTGCAGCTGTGATTTATGAGTTATGTCACCTTGCTGCTGTGATTTATTTATGAGATTTATGTCACCTTGCCTATGCTGCTGTGATTTATGAGTTATATCACCTTGCAGCTGATTTATGAGTTATTACCTTGAGATTTATTATATCACCTTGCAGCTGTGATTTATGAGTTATGTCACCTTGCTGCTGTGATTTATGAGTTATATCACCTTGCAGCTGTGATTTATGAGTTATATCACCTTGCAGCTGTGATTTATGAGTTATATCACCTTGCAGCTGTGATTTATGAGTTATGTCACCTTGCAGCTGTGATTTATGAGTTATGTCACCTTGCAGCTGTGATTTATGAGTTATGTCACCTTGCTGCTGTGATTTCGGCATTAGTAGCTATTTTATTAAGAGTGATTTGTTGGTCACCGGCGGCCTATATAGGCCTAGAAATATCTTTTTGGAGGGTTAACTGCTACGGTAGTTTGGCCAAAGACACTTATTTTTGGTGTCTTGAGTACTATAAACTGACAGCAAGAAACAGTAATTTTAACCCAAAAACCAACCTGTTCCTTTAAAAAATTGGCCCTTCGGCTAATTTTAAACTAAATTCAACAATTTTCACTTTTTTTCAGGTCAGAGTCGGAGAAAAAAAAGTCAGTCATTCCAGTTACTAAAACACTCTTTCCTCTCTCCATTATTAACGTCCCCAGACTTTGGCTATGTTAAAGTTACTCTCCATTGTGAATACATCGTCACTCCACTTCAAAAGACGTTTTTTTTCCTCTTTCTCGTCTAGAAGACCATTCTCAAGCATATTAAGCGGCCCCAATAGTTGGTGACGAATTAGGTAAACTATTTTAGAAGAGGTAAAGGTGGGGAGGAGGTGAAGCCACTTTGACCACAATTTTAGATAAATTCCGCCTGTAAAACTAACTTCAGTATGCTTCCAGAAATTCCCAAGTCAGCCATCAGAATCCACCTAAAAACTTCTAAAATATGCTAATTTAATATTTTTTCCACTTATTTTAATCAACCAGTTAATGCCAATGCCAAAACCAACCCTGAAAGCAACCTAGTCAATCAAGCAACAACCCCCCCCCACAACCCAACTCTGTGTATCCACTATTCAGGAAGACGCTGACCTTCAGTGTAAACTTTGAGGTTACGAAGATTCTCATGAGTCTTGACTCAAGTAAAAATATCAGCAAAATTACTGACAGTAGTGAAC
>NC_091339.1:11785583-11800583 GCF_038502225.1 Cherax quadricarinatus | reverse complement strand
CAAAGTCATGAACACAGAACTAACAAGATGTCTCACAAAGTCATGAACACAGAACTAACAAGATGTCTCACAAAGTCATGAACACAGAACTAACAAGATGTCTCACAAAGTCATGAACACAGAACTAACAATATGTCTCACAAAGTCATGAACACAGAACTAACAAGATGTCTCACAAAGTCATGAACACAGAACTAACAATATGTCTCACTAAGTCATAAACACAGAACTAACAAGATGTCTCACAAAGTCATGAACACAGAATTAACAATATGTCTCACTAAGTCATAAACACAGAACTAACAATATGTCTCACAAAGTCATGAACACAGAACTAACAATATGTCTCACTAAGTCATAAACACAGAACTAACAAGATGTCTCACAAAGTCATGAACACAGAATTAACAATATGTCTCACTAAGTCATAAACACAGAACTAACAATATGTCTCACAAAGTCATGAACACAGAACTAACAAGATGTCTCACAAAGTCATAAACACAGAACTAACAATATGTCTCACTAAGTCATGAACCCAGAACTAACAAGATGTCTCACTAAGTCACGAACACAGAACTAA
Organism: Cherax quadricarinatus; assembly: GCF_038502225.1. Taxonomy (NCBI): domain Eukaryota; kingdom Metazoa; phylum Arthropoda; class Malacostraca; order Decapoda; family Parastacidae; genus Cherax; species Cherax quadricarinatus. The sequence continues at coordinate 11,800,000 of NC_091339.1, read as the reverse complement.
CAAGATGTCTCACTGAGAAGTGACTTGATGTGTCACTAGAACATATTCAGAGCACTAATAAGGAGTGTCACTAACAAGATGTGTTACAACACCTATGTTGAGAGATCTTAGGTGTGTCAGAACACCTAGGTTCAAAGCACCAACAAGGTGAGTGTTACAGGTAAAACAATGAAAGTTACAACACCGTGGTTGGTAAAGTTCAAAACTAACTCGTATGTTGAAGATAAATATTTAGAAAGCGACTTGTTTTGTGCAGGATCATTATTATCTGACACACACACACACACACACACACACACACACACACACACACACACACACACACACACACACACACACACACACACACTAACTGACACATACTGACACATACTGACACATACTGACACATACTGAGAGAAATTGACAAGGTGGACAAAGACAGGATGTTCCAGAGATTGGACACAGTAACAAGGGGACACAGTTGGAAGCTGAAGACACAGATGAATCACAGGGATGTTAGGAAGTATTTCTTCAGCCACAGAGTAGTCAGGAAGTGGAATAGTTTGTGAAGCGATGTAGTGGAGGCAGGATCCATACATAGAGTGACCTAGTAGCGACCAGTGAAGAGGCGGGGCCAGGAGCTCGGACTCGACCCCCGCAACCTCAACTAGGTGAGTACAACTAGGTGAGTACACACACACACACACAAACACACACACACACATTCACACACACACACAACACACACACATACACACACACACACGCAACACACATACACACACACACACACACACACACACACACACACACACACACAAATGAGTTAAGCGGTGGATGCACATACTGGATGGGCTGCGGCTTTGCAATCTTGCTGGATCCTAAACCTCAGCTGCCTTGGTCTCAGCATGATAGCTGCATCATGGCTAACTTTTCTCACTGCTGCCCAGGCGACAAGGCGATGTAGGGAGTTGTCAACAGTGATAGGCCGGACTCCACTAACCTATTTTTTTTTAGTTCATGAGGCCTAACAATCTGCGGAGCCGCACCGGAGAGGCAGACGTTGGCAAATCTTGTGAGTTCAGGCAGGAAATGCTTTGTAACATTTCTAACTGCTGGGTTGAGTATTTGTTGTGGCCTTATTCCCCTGAAACTTAACAAAGATCCTGGAGGGAAGGACATAGCAGCTTTATACATCGTGAGGATCACTGTCGTTGTTAGGGGTGGGTGCATAATGGTGGAGGATAAGATTTTCATCTTTAGGTAATTCATTTATTGTTTTGCGCTGACGGAACAGCCAGACAAGAATTACCGAACAGGAGGAGGCTGCACCATTCTCTGGTGGCTATTGGGGAATCATTAACGTTTTCAAAATGTCAATTAGAGTGGCAGCTGCCTGAGAGTGAGCTGTTTTAGGGATATGTGGACGAGTACTGACAGATATTAATTTGATTGTTTCATTGAGGTTATTTGCTGACGTGAAGCCTGAAGCGGTGGGATCACTGCTCTCTGTGAGGGACTGATGGTTGTGTTTTTCTAGAGAAAGAGTCCAGGTGCCTAAACATCGAGCAGCTGTAGCTGTGTTTGTGGACTAAGCCAGGTACTCTTGTCTCCGTTGCATAGCCGACATGTCTCGCTTTCCTCCTTCATCGCTTAGACATCCTTGGCTTGCGGAGACCTCTGTACTCCTCAGTTTCATCCATTGTTAGTTACAAGGATGTTACAAGGATGAAATAAGGCTTCGTAAAGAGTCACTGAGGAGGACATCTATGAAGAGTCAGATGTCGGGATGAAGAGTGACGAGTGGTATTGTAGGGTACTGGCGGGTACTGGGGTGGGAGTGATTGAGGACCAGTGGATTTTTATGCTAGTGTGTAAACAACATGGTGGGTGATCACGCTTTTCTGAAAGGCCAGGGAAGTTATGACTAAAACCCAGTGAGCAGAGCTTGGATAGTGAAGACAAATACTCAGTCGGCGGCGGAATGTACGATGACTCATACATCACCGAAAGACAAAAACTCATCCCTTCCTTCACGAATATAGAGTAGTCAGAGGACGAGGCTTTATGCCAATACGGTATATTCTTTTCTGATAGGAATTTCTTGAGTCCATGAGATCAAGAGGAATTCTAGAGGAGTCTAGTTTTTGTAGAACCTTCTCATTAACACGTGGAAAAATCTTACGCAGAATATAAATTATTTAGTTTCCTTGTGATTTCATGAGTGTTTGTTTCTATGTGTTTTTTTTTTTTGTGTGTAGGTTTCCATATATGTGTTCCTTTGTGTGCTTTTCATATGTATGTGTTTTCGTTCTTTTTTTTTAGGACGATGTATGTTTATATGTTTGCATGTTTTCGGTCTTATTTACTTGCTTATGTTGCCTTATGTATATGTGTTTCTATGTGCTTTTGTTCTTTTACGTTTGTAAGTTTTATGCTGCTGCAACAAATATCTTTTCCACACATACCTACATAGCGACGTGATCATCGTGTGAGAGCGCATGTGCCACCACCAGCTGCAACAATAGCAAGAAACAACACTAGCAAATTGGAATATTGATAGGAGCTGCAGTAGCACTAACAAAGTAATAATATCTGCAGTAGAAACAGTAGCAACAGCAACACCAGTAACAGCATCAGTGGCACAAGCATCTGCAGCATCAGTAGCAAAATCAACAGGAGCAGCAGGAGAAATAGCAACAGTAGCAACGGCAATAACTACAGCAATAATAAGAAAGAATCATCAACAATAGCACAAGTTTAACAGCAGAAGAAACAACTGCAGCAGCATCAAAAGCTGCAGTAACAGTAGCAGAGAAAAACTCTCAGATAATGAGCAGCAACAGCATCAACTCAAGCAACAGTTGCAGTGGTAGCAGTACCACCAGCAGCAGCAGCAGTAGCAGAAGCAATTGTACAGTATCGTTAGCAGCAACATCAGCAGAAACGGCATCAGCAGTATCAGAAACAGCAGGAATATTAGCACAAGTACCAGTGACAGCAGCTGATGAAACAGCTGCGGTAGCAGAAATACCAGGAGCACCAGAAGCGTTGTATCATCATCAGCGATAGCAGCAACAGCTACAAAAACAGCAATAGTAGCCATACTAGCAACAGCAGAATATACAGCGGTAACATTGCCAGTATCAGTAGAAACAGTAGCAACAGCAGCAGCAACAACAACAAAAAAACAACATCGTTAACATGTAAAATGAAAAAAAAAAATGTTTTTGGTTAAAATCCATAACATTACTCCCTTCACTAATGGAAAGTGTATTTCCAACAGGAATGTAATTTATGTTGATGATAATCGTATTCACATTAGTCATGTTTAGCAATTAATTATTTTTTCTCAAAGAATTAATTAATTGACAGACGAATACACAATGAATGTTTTTAACAAAGGCAAAGAATGCTTAGTTAATGCCATGAGAAAATATACCAAAAAAAAAAAAAAAAAAATCACACAGCTTGAGGCCCAAACTCAAGCTTAGTGGATATAGATAACACGGTGGAGAGGAGAGTATCATTGTACCACTGGAGGAGGGGAGAATATCATTGTACCACTGGAGGAGGGGAGAGTATCATTGTACCACTGGAGGAGAGAAGAGTATCATTGTACCACTGGAGGAGAGGAGAGTATCATTGTGCCACTGGAGGAGAGGAGAGTATCATTGTGCCACTGGAGGAGAGGAGAGTATCATTGTACCACTGGAGGAGAGGAGAGTATCATTGTACCACTGGAGGAGAGGAGAGTATCATTGTACCACTGGAGGAGAGAAGAGTATCATTGTATCACTGGAGGAGGGGAGAGTATCATTGTACCACTGGAGGAGAGGAGAGTATCATTGTACCACTGGAGGAGAGGAGAGTATCATTGTACCACTGGAGGAGAGGAGAGTATCATTGTACCACTGGAGGAGAGGAGAGTATCATTGTGCCACTGGAGGAGAGGAGAGTATCATTGTACCACTGGAGGAGAGGAGAGTATCATTGTACCACTGGAGGAGAGGAGAGTATCATTGTACCACTGGAGGAGAGGAGAGTATCATTGTACCACTGGAGGAGAGGAGAGTATCATTGTACCACTGGAGGAGAGGAGAGTATCATTGTACCACTGGAGGAGAGGAGAGTATCATTGTACCACTGGAGGAGAGGAGAGTATCATTGTACCACTGGAGGAGAGCAGAGTATCATTGTACCACTGGAGGAGGGTAGAGTATTGTTGTACCACTGGAGGAGGGGAGAGTATCATTGTACCACTTGGAGTATCATTGTACCACTGGAGGAGAGGAGAGTATCATTGTACCACTGGAGGAGAGAAGAGTATCATTGTATCACTGGAGGAGGGGAGAGTATCATTGTACCACTTGAGGAGAGGAGAGTATCATTGTACCACTGGAGGAGAGGAGAGTATCATTGTGCCACTGGAGGAGGGGAGAGTATCATTGTACCACTGGAGGAGAGGAGAGTATCATTGTACCACTGGAGGAGGGGAGAGTATCATTGTACCACTGGAGGAGAGGAGAGTATCATTGTACCACTAGAGGAGAGGAGAGTATCATTGTACCACTGGAGGAGAGGAGAGTATCATTGTACCACTGGAGGAGAGGAGAGTATCATTGTACCACTGGAGGAGGGAAGAGTATCATTGTACCACTGAAGGAGAGGAGAGTATCATTGTACCACTGGAGGAGGGGAGAGTATCATTGTACCACTGGAGGAGGGGAGAGTATCACTGTACCGCTATAGAAGAGGAGAGCATTATTGTACCACTGGAGGAGTTCAGAGTATCATTGTGCCACTGAAGGAGGGAAGAGTATAGTTGTGCCACTGGAGGAGGGCACCGTATCATTGTATCACTGGAGGAGGGGAGAGTATCACTGTTCCACTATAGAAGAGGAGAGCATTATTGAACCACTGGAGGAGTTCAGAGTATCATTGTGCCTCAGTATGGTGGCAGAGTATCATTGTATCACTGGAGGAGGATAGAATATCGCTGTACCACTGGAGGAAGGCAGAGTATCATTGTACCACTGGAGGAGGGGAGAGTATCACTGTACCACTATAGAGGAGGAGAGCATTATTATACCACTGGAGGAGTTCAGAGCATCATTGTGCCACTGAAGGAGGGCACAATATCATTGTATCACTGGAGAATATCATTATACCACTGGAGGAGTGCAGAGTGTCATTGTACCACTGGAGACGGGCAGAGTATCATTGTGCCACTAGAAGAGGGGAGAGTATCATTGTGCCACTGTAGGAGGGGAGTGTGTCGTTGTACCACTGGAGAAGGGGAGAGCATCATTGTACAACTGGAGGAGGATAGAGTTTCATTTTGCCATTGGAGGAGGGGAGAGTATCATTGTGCCACTGTAGGAGGGCAGAGTATCATTGTACCACTGGAGGAGGGTAGAGTATTGTTGTACCACTGGAGGAGGGGAGAGTATCATTGTACCACTATAGAAGTGGAGAGCATGATTGTGCCACTGGAGGAGAGTAGGGTACCATTGTGCCACTGGAGGAGGGCAGAGTATCATTGTACCACTGGAGGAGGGGAGAGTATCATTGTACAACTGGAGGAGTTCAGAGTATCATTGTGCCTCAGGATGATGGCAGAGTATCAATTTATGAATGGAGGAGGGTAGAATATCCCTGTACCACTGGAGGAGGACTGAGTATCATTGTACCACTGGAGGAGGGGAGAGTATCACTGTACCACTATAGAAGAGGAGAGTATCATTGTACCACTGGAGGAGTTCGGAGTATCATTGTGCCACTGGAGGAGGGCAGAGTATAGTTGTGCCACTGGTGGAGGGCACAGTATCATTGCATCACTGGAGGAGGGGAGAATATCATTATACCACTGGAGGAGTGCAGAGTATCATTGTACCACTGGAGACGGGGAGAGTATCATTGTTCCACATAAGGAGGGCAGAGTATCATTGTACTACTGGAGGAGGGGAGAGTATCATTGTACCACTGGAGGCGGGGAGAGCATCATTGTACCACTATAGAAGAGGAGAGCATCATTGTGCCACTGGAGGAGGGGAGAGTGTCATTGTACCATTGGAGAAGGGTAGAGTTTTATTGTATCACTGGAGGAAAGGAGAGTATCATTCTGCCACTGGAAGAGGGGAGAGTATCATTCTGCCACTGGAGGAGGGGAGAGTATCATTGTACCACTGGATTCGGGGAGATCATCATTGTTCCATTGAAGGAGGGGAGAGTATCATTTTGCCACTGGAGGAGGGCAGAGCATCATTGCACCACAAGAAGAGGGCAGAAGATTATTGTGTCACTGGAGGAGGTAAGAGTATCATTGTACCACAGGAGGACGACAGATTTTCATTGTACCACTGGAGATGGGTAGAATATCATTGTACCACTACAGAAGGGGAGAGCATCATTGTGCCACTGTAGAAGGAGAGAGCATCATTGTACCAGTGGAGGAGGGCAGAGTATCATTGTACCACCGGAGGGGGTGAGAGTATCATTTTGCCTCTGATGAAGGGCAGAGTATCATTGTACCACTGGAGGAGGTGAGAGTATCATTGTGCCTCTGATGAAGGGCAGAGTATCATTGTACCACTGGAGGAGGTGAGAGTATCATTGTGCCTCTGATGAAGGGCAGAGTATCATTGTACCACTGGAGGAGGTGAGAGTATCATTGTGCCTCTGATGAAGGGCAGAGTATTATTGTACCACTGGAGGAGGTGAGAGTATCATTGTGCCTCTGATGAAGGGCAGAGTATCATTGTGCCACTGGAGGACCGGAGAGTATCATTGTGCCTCTGATGAAGGGCAGAGTATCATTGTACCACTGGAGGAGGTGAGAGTATCATTGTGCCTCTGATGAAGGGCAGAGTATTATTGTACCACTGGAGGAGGTGAGAGTATCATTGTGCCTCTGATGAAGGGCAGAGTATCATTGTACCACTGGAGGAGGTGAGAGTATCATTGTGCCTCTGATGAAGGGCAGAGTATCATTATATCACTGGAGGAGGTGAGAGTATCATTGTGCCTCTGATGAAGGGCAGAGTATCATTGTACCACTGGAGGAGGTGAGAGTATCATTGTGCCTCTGATGAAGGGCAGAGTATCATTATATCACTGGAGGAGGGGAGAGTATCATTGTGCCACTGGAGGACGGGAGAGTATCATTGTACCACTGGAGGACGGGAGAGTATCATTGTACCACTGGAGAAGGGGAAGGTATCACTGTACTACTGGAGAATAATGCTCTGCTGTATATATTTAAATAACCAAACTCAACTTCTGACAACCAGGAAAGTATTTATTTTCACGTTAAAACGAAACTTCTGATAAACCATAAATCACATTGTGACGATTGTGAACACCTCAAAACATTTTATTTTTTGTTGTTGTATTTCGCTCTAGTGGAGCTTAGTGGAGCTTAGTGGAGCTTAATGGAGCTTAGTGGAGCTTAGTGGAGCTTAATGGAGCTTAGTGTAGCTTAGTGGAGCTTAGAGGAGCTTAGTGGAGCTTAATGGAGCTTAGTGGAGCCTATAAGAACATGAAAGCTAATACATGTAGACAGAGAATGAGTGTGTCCGGGAGCTTGAGCATTGTTGAAGCAGTAGTAGTAGTAGTAGTAATAGTCGTAGTAGTAATTGTAGTAGTAGTTCTAGTAATTGTAATAGTAGTAGTAGTAGTAGCAGTAATAATGGAATTACAAGTCGCAGCAGTTGTAGCAGCATTAGGAGAAGTAGACGTAGTAGCAGTAGATGTAGTAACATTTGAAGCAGGAGATGTAGTAGCATTAGAAGCAGTAGATGTAGTAACATTAGAAGCAGTAGTTGTAGTAACATTAGAAGCAGTAGTTGTAGTAACATTAGAAGCAGTAGTTGTAGTAACATTAGAAGCAGTAGTTGTAGTAACATTAGAAGCAGTAGATGTAGTAACATTAGAAGCAGTAGATGTAGTAACATTAGAAGCAGTAGATGTACTAACATTAGAAGCAGTAGATGTAGTAACATTAGAAGCAGTAGATGTAGTAACATTAGAAGCAGTAGATGTAGTAACATTAGAAGCAGTAGATGTAGCAGTAATAGTGAAAGAATTAATAGCAGATGTGAAAGTACTAGTAGAAATATTAGTAGCAGTAGATGGTGTAGTAATGGTGAGTTGAGTATTTTCAGTCTTGTCGCCGGATGATGTGTTTTCTAACTCCAGTTATAGATGGGTGATGGAGCGGATAATTGTGTTTTAAGAGCTACTTGGTTATCCCATGGAAGCTTTTTCTTTGCAGCTGTATAGTAATGAATGTAACACAGCTGTTTATACTAATTTGATTTAGCTTCAAAAACTACTTTTGTCGTGAATTTGATGGAAATGTTCGGCTACTTATTGTATTAGTAAAATGAGTCTTGCAAAGATGATTTACTTCGGTGAAAAGTGTGTAAGGTTAGTTTCCTGACGCCGTTCACGGTGACTTAATGGCCTTGTTACTCTTGTTTTATTATTCTCGTTATAAACTGAAGCTTGGAGCTGCTGGTTGAGTGTTATTTTCTGTAATGGTGTATCACTAAGGCTGTTACAAGAAGAGGATAATACTGAACATGAAGCCCTAGTACTTAAGATTATTATGATGAGTAATGTATTATTATAGTTTATCTTACGCATTTAATAATATTATAAATTAAAGGATGATTAATATTGTAGAAATTGCAACACTTTATCTTTTCTCTCTCCCTCTCTCTCTCTCTCTCTCTCTCTCTCTCTCTCTCTCTCTCTCTCTCTCTCTCTCTCTCTCTCTCTCTCTCTCTCTCTCTCTCTCTCTCTCCTAGAGGTGGTTGTGAAGTAACATCTTTCTCTCCTACAGTGGTGGTTCAAGAGTTCGAGGTACGGGTGTACGACGAGTACGTTATTCGAGGCAACACTGCCGTACTTCGATGTGTGGTTCCTTCCTTCGTGCGTGATCTGGTCTCTGTCACCGCCTGGGTCAGAGACCACGCCTATCATATCTACCCCTCAGCCCACGGTGGTAAGTACCTTCTACCCTCTATTATTGTGGGAGTCATCTACGGATTCTTATGTACGTGACTCACAATTTTTCTCGGAATATCATTCACACCCTGTGTTTGTAGGCGTCATTCACGCCCTTTTCTTGTTTGTGAACGTCATGCACACACTCTTCTTGTTTGTAGACGTCATCCACGCCCTCGTCTTGTTTGTGGACGTCATGCATACGCTCTTCTTGTTTGTAGGCTTCATCCACACCCTCTTCTTGTGGAAGACATCCACAGCCAGCTCTTGTGCGTGGCATCCACAGTCTGTTCTTGTTTGTGATCATCAACGTCATCATGTACTTGGGAGCATTATCTACAGACTCTCTCTGTGGGCGTCGACCACAGCCCACTGACACACAGAGTGTATCATGTGGGCTTCTCCATGCGACCCACCTTGAGAGTGCCATTAACAGCATCATTATGAGAACAAGACTGTCTTCACGACCATATTAAAACCAGGGAGAGACAAATAATGCGTGTTAATGCGATGCCTCTTGTCTAGTATGGACACAGTATAACTTTGCATTGTACACAATAACGGAATTTAATGGATGGTACACATCAGGTATTATGTCAAAATCTGGTTGGGATTATCGTTTGATTTTTAGTGAATGAAAAGTATAATAAAGAAAATTAAGGAAATGGTCGACCTTATGTTATTCAATATAAAGTTTAATTCAAAACCTACATGCAATATACCGAGTAAGGTTTAGTGTACACTAAAATTTTCCTGAAATTTCCCTACTATTAAATTACCGTCTACCCCAATTTTCCTCAAACTGGAAGTACCTCAATTTTACTCAGATTGGAAGTTCTTCAGACGGGTATTGATAGCTTACCTTTATTCCAAGAGCAGCCTACGATTTTATTAAATACGCGTATTATCTTGAACACATTACCTAGCTCATCTTTTCAAAAAAATTCTGGTCTCTTTGTATCTCTCTGTTCTGTCTTGGGCTTTAACAATGCATGATTCTCGAAGATGGCAGACGTCGGGATACTTGACCAAATATTTTATCATATTTCCCTAATTACATGAAATTCAGAGGTCTTCTTGGTGTATATACAAATATTTAAGAGATGAGAAAGGCTTTAAAATATCATCGAAAATACATTAAATGTATTCTTACCATCATAAATCTGCACGGTCATAATTCTCCTTACCAACGAAGCTAAAATCGTCATATTTGGCAGCTATTAAGTTCATATGATAAAAGTAGATATTTCTAGCGTTAGTGCACATGTTCTGAATTATGATAAATTCAATTAAACCATCACTGAAACAAGAGTAGGTGTATTTTTTAAGACGAAAGTAAAGTATTCAAAATTTGATGCGTCACAGTAAATCCGTGTATCTGTGCTTATTATCCTGACATGCACTGCTATTTTGGGTAATCAGAAAATATTTTAGTAAGTTACGTACTAGAAGGGCTGATACTGTAAAGAATAGCGTGAATGATTTTTTTTAAATGAAAATACTTATTATTTATCCTGCATGGGCTGTATAACCCTTGTGGTTTAGCACTTTTTTTATTATAATAATAATCTATCCTGCATTGCTATGATACATCCATATATAACATTTATAATACACCCAAAAATGTGCAACTCCTCGGTCCTCCAGAAGCAGTGTTACAACATCGAGTGCCCTGCATACCATCTAAAAGGGACCAGGAGGCACAGACCCCACAAGACAAACAATAGTAGCTACGACAACCCAACTCCAGGTGATTTTTTAGTGGCAGGAAACGAAAAAAGAAAATGGAAGGAAATAACAAAAATAGTCCACCACCTTGGAGCCTTGTTGGACTGGAGGCGCAGCCAGTGGCCACCCATGGCCCTCCAGAATTACAACTACTGATGCCAATAACAAAATCCCCCCAACAAACACAGAATACAACCTCGTTCATATTTGCTAATATACAGGGCCTTAAGCCATCCACCAACAACAAAATACCTTTTATCAGTGGACTTCTAGTGGAGTCTAATGCAATGTTTGCAGCCTTCACAGAGACTCACACAAAAGATCACTTTGACAGTGAAATATGGATAAGTGGTTACAACCTTTTTAGATGCGACAGATAAAACAGGCAACAAGGGTGGGTTGGCCTGTATGTCAAAGAGTCCCTTATCTGCACGGAGTTGCTGAACACCACAAATGAGGTAGTTGAAGTTCTATCAATAAAGATCGAGAACCAAAACCTAGTCATTGTGGTTGTATACAAGCCACCAGATGCAACCTCCCAACAGTTCAAGGAACAGCTACTGAAAATCGATTACTGTTTGGAAAACCTTCCAGCTCCATCCCCAAACATCTTACTGCTTGGTGATTTCAACCTAAGGCATACAAAATGGAAGAATGTAGCAAATAATGTTATAGCTGAAACAATCCCCGGAGGTAGCGCAGATGAAAGGTCACACACACATGAGCTACTAAGTCTCTGCGAAAAACACACCTTAAGCCAGCAGATAGTGGAGCCAACAAGACTAGAAAACACACTTGACCTTATCTTCACAAATAATGAGGACCTGATAAGAGACATAAGAATATCAAAAACAACTAATTCCGATCACAATCTAATCGAAGTCCAGACGTACATGCATAGGGGTCCTGAACAGCAGAATGCATGTACCTGTGAAGGTGTCTTCACAAAATACAATTTCAACAACAAGAACATCAACTGGGACCAGGTAAACCATGTCCTAAACGAAACATGTTGGGAAGATGTCTTAAATGACATGGATCCAAACCAGTGCCTTGAAAGGATCAACTTCCTGGTAGCCGAAGCATGTTCTAGGCATATTCCCCTAAGAAAGAAGAAGAGCAGGAGTAAACTGGAGAGAAAAAGACGCTCCCTCTACAGAAGACGACGAAGAGTCACTGAGCTCCTCAGGAGTGCTAGAATATCTGATACACGAAAGGAGGCGCTGACCAGGGAAGTGGAAACTATCGAACTTAAGCTAAATGACTCTTACAGGAACCAGGAGAGGCAGGAGGAGCTTAAAGCTATTAGTGAAATTGAAAGAAATTCAAAATATTTCTTTTCATATGCCAAAAACAAGGCAAATACCACATCTAGTATCGGGCCCTTACTCAGACAGGATGGGACTTACACAGACGACAACAAGGAAATGAGTGAAATATTGAAATCCCAGTACGACTCTGTGTTTAGTGAACCACTAATCGGTCTGAGGATCGACGACCCAAATGATTTCTTCATGAATGAGCCTCAAAACTCCATAAATGTATGCCAGATTTCCGACATTACCCTAACTCCGATAGATTTCGAAAAAGTCATTGACAACATGCCTATGCACTCAGCCCCGGGCCCAGACTCGTGGAACTCTGTTTTCATTAAGAACTGCAAGAAACCCCTCTCGCGTGCCCTAAGTACACTATGGAGGAGGAGCTTGGACATGGGTGAAATTCCACAGTCACTTAAAACAACGGATATAGTCCCACTCCATAAAGGTGACAGCAAAGCATTAGCTAAGAACTATAGACCAATAGCTCTGACGTCCCACATCATAAAAATCTTTGAAAGAGTGCTAAGAAGCAGGATTGCAAATCACCTGGATTCCCAAAATCTGCACAATCCAGAGCAACATGGGTTCAGGGCAGGTCGCTCCTGCCTCTCACAACTACTGGATCACTATGACATGGCCTTGGATGCACTGGAAGAAAATCAGAATGCAGATGTAATATACACAGACTTTGCAAAAGCATTTGACAAATGCGATCATGGCGTAATAGCCCATAAAATACGTGCTAAAGGAATAACTGGGAAAGTGGGGAGATGGATCTTCAACTTCCTAACAAATCGAACACAAAGAGTAGTGGTCAACAGAGTTAAATCGGAGGCTGCCATAGTGAAGAGCTCTGTTCCACAAGGCACAGTACTCGCCCCCATCTTATTCCTTATCCTCATATCAGACATAAACAGAGATATACACCACAGCACCGTATCATCCTTTGCGGATGATACTAGGATCTGCATGAGGCTGTCATCTGCTGAGGACGCGGTTAACCTCCAAGAAGATATAAACAAAGTTTTCCAGTGGGCAACGGTAAACAATATGATGTTCAATGAGGACAAATTCCAACTACTCCGTTATGGAAAACTGGAGGAGATAATAACTAGAACAGAGTATACTACTGACTCCGGCCACACAATAGAGCGGAAAAATAATGTAAGGGACCTGGGAGTAGTAATGTCTGAGGATCTCACTTTCAAGGATCACAACAGTGCCACGATCGCACGTGCAAAGAAAATGATAGGATGGATAATGAGAACTTTCAAAATGAGAGATGCCAAGCCCATGATGATCCTTTTCAAATCACTTGTTCTCTCTAGGCTGGAATACTGCTGAACATTAACATCTCCATACAAAGCAGGTGAAATCGCAGATCTAGAGAGTGTACAGAGATCCTTTACTGCACGTATAAGTTCTGTCAAGCACCTTAACTACTGGGAACGCTTGGAAGCACTTGACTTGTACTCGTTGGAACGCAGGAGGGAGAGATATATCATAATCTACACTTGGAAAATCTTGGAAGGAATGGTCCCAAATCTGCACACAGAAATCACTCCCTACGAAAGTAAAAGACTGGGCAGGCGATGCAAAATGCCGCCAGTAAAAAGTAGGGGCGCCATTGGTACACTAAGAGAAAACACCATAAGTGTCCGGGGCCCAAAACTGTTCAACAGCCTCCCATCAAGCATTAGGGGAATTGCCAATAAACCCCTGGCTGCCTTCAAGAGAGAGCTGGACAGATACCTAAAGTCGGTGCCGGATCACCCGGGCTGTGGCTCGTACGTCGGACTGCGTGCGGCCAGCAGTAACAGCCTAGTTGATCAGGCCCTGATCCATCGGGAGGCCTGGTCGTGGACCGGGCCGCGGGGGCGTTAATCCCCGGAATAACCTCCAGGTAACCTCCAGGTAGCATAGACTAAGCTGCAGGAGCTTGCTACAGTTTTAACAAATAATATGTCACTGTAATTTTAATAATGGTAATATATAAAAACTCATGACTCACTAGATATATAATATCTATATATAATATATATATATATATATATATATATATATATATATATATATATATATATATATATATATATATATATATATATATATATATATATATATATGTCGTGCCGAATAGACAGAACTTGCGATCTTGGCTTAAATAGCAACGCTCATCTTGCCATATATATATATATATATATATATATATATATATATATATATATATATATATATATATATATATATATATATATATATATATATATATATATATATATATAGGATGGGGTCCACCTCTGGTGTAAATTGTGGGACCCATAGCCTCGGAGAAGTGGATAAAAAGGCTTCAAGGAAGAATATTTGGATTTC
>NC_091339.1:11753083-11780583 GCF_038502225.1 Cherax quadricarinatus | reverse complement strand
ACCCCTTTTCCTGTAATAATTACTAAAAAGAATAAGAAGAAAAATATCAAAGTGGGAAGTCTTAATGTGCGTGGATGTTGTGCGAATGATAAGAAAGAGATGATTGTGGATGTTATGAATGAGAAGAAGCTGGATGTCCTGGCTTTAAGTGAAACAAAGCTGAAGGGGGTGGGAGAGTTTCAGTGGAGAGGAATAAATGGGATTAGGTCAGGGGTTTCAAGTAGAGTTACAGCTGAAGAAGGAGTAGCAATAATGTTGAAGGATAAGATATGGCAGGAAAAGAGGGACTATAAATGTATTAATTCAAGGATTATATGGAGTAAAATAAAGGTTGGATGTGAAAAGTGGGTTATAGTAAGCGTGTATGCACCTGGAGAAGAGAGAAGTGCAGAGGAGAGAGAGAGATTTTGGGAAATGTTGAGTGAATGTGTAGGGAGTTTTGAACCAAGTGTGAGAGTACTTCTGGTTGGGGATTTCAATGCTAAAATGGGTAAAAATGTTGTGGATGGAGTAGTAGGTAAATTTGGGGTGCCAGGGGTAAATGTACGTGGGAAGCCTTTAATTGAGCTATGTGTAGAAAGAGATTTGGTAATAAGTAATACATATTTTATGAAAAAGAGGATAAATAAATATACAAGGTATGATGTAGCACGTAATAAAAGTAGTTTGTTAGATTATGTATTGGTGGATAAAAGGTTGATGGGTAGGCTCCAGGATGTACATGTTTATAGAGGGGCAACTGATATATCATATAATTATTTAGTTGTAGCTACAGTTACAGTAAGACGTAGATGGGACAAGAGGAAGGTGGCAACAACAAGTAGGAGGGAAGTGAAAGTGTATAAACTAAGGGAGGAGGAAGTTCGGGTGAGATATAAGCGACTATTGGCAGAAAGGTGGGCTAGTGCAAAGATGAGTAGTGGGGGGGGGGGGGTTGAAGAGGGTTGGATGAGTTTTAAAAATGCAGTATTAGAATGTGGGGCAGAAGTTTGTGGTTATAGGAGGGTGGGGGCAGGATGAAAGAGGGGTGATTGGTGGAATCATGAAGTAAAGGGTGTGATAAAAGAGAAAAAGTTAGCTTATGGGAGGTTTTTACAAAGCAGAAGTGTTATAAGAAGAGCAGAGTATATGGAGAGTAAAAGAAAGGTGAAGAGAATGGTGAGAGAGTGCAAAAGGAGAGCAGTAGGATAGAGTGGGAGAGGCACTGTCAAGAAATTTTAATGAAAATAAGAACAAATTTTGGAGTGAGTTAAACAAGTTAAGAAAGCCTAGGGAACGTATAGATTTGTCAGTTAAAAACAGAGTAGGGGAGTTAGTAGATGGGGAGAGGGAGGTATTAGGTAGATGGCGAGAATACTTTGAGGAACTTTTAAATGTTGAGGAAGAAAGGGAGGCGGTAATTTCATGCACTGGCCAGGGAGGTATACCATCTTTTAGGAGTGAAGAAGAGCAGAATGTCAGTGTGGGGGAGGTACGTGAGGCATTACGTAGAATGAAAGGGGGTAAAGCAGCTGGAACTGATGGGATCATGACAGAAGTGTTAAATGCAAGGGGGGGATATAGTGTTGGAGTGGTTGGTACTTTTGTTTAATAAATATATGAAAGAGGGGAAGGTACCTAGGGATTGGCAGAGAGCATGTATAGTCCCGTTATATAAAGGGAAGGGGGACAAAAGAGACTGTAAAAATTATAGAGGAATAAGTTTACTGAGTATACCAGGAAAAGTGTACGGTAGGGTTATAATTGAAAGAATTAGAGGTAAGACAGAATGTAGGGCTGCGGATGAGCAAGGAGGTTTCGGAGTGGGTAAGGGATTTGTAGATCAAGTGTTTACATTGAAGCATATATGTGAACAGTATTTACATAAAGGTAGGGAAGTTTTTATTGCATTTATGGATTTAGAAAAGGCATATGATAGAGTGGATAGGGGAGCAATGTGGCAGGTGTTGCAAGTTTTTATGAGGATAGGAGGCTCAGGTTAGGATGTGTAGAAGAGAGGGAGACTACTTCCCTGTAAAAGTAGGTCTTAGACAGGGATGTGTAATGTCACCATGGTTGTTTAATATATTTATAGATGGGGTTGCAAAAGAAGTAAATGCTAGGGTGTTCGGGAGAGGGGTTGGATTAAATTATGGGGAATCAAATACAAAATGTTAATTGACACAGTTACTTTTTGCTGATGATACTGTGTTTATGGGAGATTCTAAAGAAAAATTGCAAAGGTTAGTGGATGAGTTTGGGAGTGTGTGTAAAGGTAGAAAGTTGAAAGTGAACATAGAAAAGAGTAAGGTGATGAGGGTATCAAATGATTTAGATAAAGAAAAATTGGATATCAAATTGGGGAGGAGGAGTATGGAAGAAGTGAATGTTTTCAGATACTTGGGAGTTGATGTGTCGGCGGATGGATTTATGAAGGATGAGGTTAATCATAGAATTGATGAGGGAAAAAAGGTGAGTGGTGCATTGAGGTATATGAGGAGACAAAAAACGTTATCTATGGAGGCAAAGAAGGGAATGTATGAAAGTACAGTAGTACCAACACTCTTATATGGGTGTGAAGCTTGGGTTGTGAATGCAGCAGCGAGGAGGCGGTTGGAGGCAGTGGAGATGTCTTGTCTAAGGGCAATGTGCGGTGTAAATATTATGCAGAAAATTCAGAGTATGGAAATTGGGAGAAGATGTGGAGTTAATAAAAGTATTAGTCAGAGGGCTGAAAAGGGGTTGTTGAGGTGGTTTGGTCATTTAGAGAGAATGGATCGAAGTAGAATGACATGGAGAGCATTTAAATCTGTAGGAGAAGAAGGCGGGGTAGGGATCGTCACCGAAAAGGTTGGAAGGAAGGGGTAAGGAAGGTTTTGTGGGCGAGGGGCTTGGACTTTCAGCAGGCGTGCATGAGCATGTTCAACAGGAGTGAATGGAGACGAATGGTACTTGGGACCTGACGATCTGTTGGAGTGTGAGCAGGGTAATATTTAGTGAAGGGATTCAGGGAAAGCGGTTATTTTTATATAGCCGGACTTGAGTCCTGGAAATGGGAAGTACAATGCCTGCACTCTAAAGTAGGGGTTTGGGATATTAGCAGTTTGGAAGGATATGTTGAGTATCTTTATACGTATATGCTTCTAAACTGTTGTGTTTTGAGCACCTCTGCAAAAACAGTGATTATGTGTGAGTAAGGTGAAAGTGTTGAATGATGATGAAAGTATTTTCTTTTTGGGGGATTTTCTTTCTCTTTGGGTCACCCTGCCTCGGTGGGAGACGGCCGACTTGTTGAATATATATATATATATATATATATATATATATATATATATATATATATATATATATATATATATATATATATATATATGTCGTGCCGAATATGTAAAACTGGTCAATTAACAAGAACTCATTTAAAATTAAGTCCTTTCTAAAATTTTCTCTTATACGTTTAAAGATATATTTTTTTCATTAATGTTGATGTAAAAATTTATAATTTTGCACCAAAAGAATCTTAGAAAACTTACCTAACCTTATTATAACAAGCGCAATTTATTTTAGCCTAACCAAACTAAATACATTTTAGATTTGATTACAATAATTTAATACTAAACAAACAGTGTGGAATATATTTTTTTCGTTAGGTTCAGAATGATTTTGGCGAAATTATTGCATTCACAAATTTTCGCTTGTCCTATATGGCAAGATGAGCGTTGCTATTTAAGCCAAGATCGCAAGTTCTGCCTATTCGGCACGACATATATATATATATATATATATATGTCAAACACGCTCACGCAGGCATGCGTGAGCGTGTTTGATAGGAGTGAATGGAGACAAATGGTTTTTAATACTTGACGTGCTGTTGGAGTGTGAGCAAAGTAACATTTATGAAGGGATTCAGGGAAACCGGCAGGCCGGACTTGAGTCCTAGAGATGGGAAGTACAGTGCCTGCACTCTGAAGGAGGGGTGTTAATGTTGCAGTTTAAAAACTGTAGTGTAAAGCACCCTTCTGGCAAGACAGTGATATATATATATATCGTGCCGAATATGTAAAACTGGTCAGTTAGCAAGAACTCATTTAAAATTAAGTCCTTCCTTAAATTTTCTCTTATACATTTAAACTGCTTCAAACTCATCCTCTCCTTATACCTTCCTGCTTTGTATAAGACTGATGAAGTCACTGTGTGGCGATACGTTTCTTCAATAAAGATTCCCATATGTTGCATAAGTGTCTCAGTTCTTCAACTTGTCGGTTTTCAAAACCATTCATCACATCTATCAGACACTGCATCATCATGGGATCTTGATACAAAGAATTCTTCAAAACTTGTCCAATCCTTGGACGAAGACCTACTTAGACTAGCGGATGGTTCCACTAAGACCCCGCCTCCTCCTGCTTCGCCTCACCTGACTACAGTATATAAGCCACTTCTAAGGCCTTGTGCTGTACTTTCTACAAGATTGATCGACTCCAATTCTTCAGAAGTAAGACGGGGGAGGGGGGGAGAGGAAGGATGGGTAGCTTGCATCTTTTTGGAGTAAAGAAGACATTTGACACAGTACCACAAAGGAAACTGGTGCAAAAATTAGAGGGGCAGGCAGGAACAATAGGGAAAGTACTGCAATGGATCAAGGAATACCTGACAGGAAGGCAACAACTAGTGTTCGTACGTGATGAAGTGTAGACAGCCTGTACTGTCTGCACAGACAGCCCATGCTGTCTGCCAGCTTAGTTCATATTTCGCGCAATGCTGGTGCTGCCACCTATAGGCATTGCCACTTCAGCCTGCCTGCCCTTGCCACGCTCTCACTCACACAGCGGCCTAGCAGGAAGACACAAGGCCTACTCCTCTCTCTCTTGTGGGATGGCCCTGCCCGAGCCATGGGCACAACACACAAGCCTGTGTACCCACCACGACTTAACAATAAAGTAAGAAGCCTCCGAAGACGTATCATTTGAACCCCGCTACCATACTACCAAATAAACCCATTAAACATGAAGTGTCAGAGTGGGGTTCCATAAGGGTCAGTCCGAGGTTCGGTGCTTTTTCTTGTATGTATGAATGACATGATGAAAGGAACAGATTCAGAAGTGTCACTGTTCGCTGATGATGTGAAACTGATGAGAATACAAGCGGGCTGGGATCAGTTAAGATTACAAGGGGATCTCGACAGACTACAAGTCTGGTCCGACAAATGTTTAGACATCTGAGTAAGGAGTCATTCACAACATTATACACCGTGTACGTCAGGCCTATACTGGAGTATGCAGCGCCAGTATGGAACCCTCACCGAGTCAAACACATCACTAAATTGGAGAAAGTGCAAAAATTTGCAACACGATTAGTCCCAGAACTGAGGGGTATGTTAAATTAGGAGAGGTTAAGGGAACTCAGCCTGATGGCACTAGAGGATAGGAGGGATAGGGAGACATGATAACAACGTATAAAATACTGAGAGGAACTGACAAGGTGGACAGGGCTCAAATGGGTCAGAGATGAGATACAGGAACAAGGGGGCACAACTGGAAGCTGAAAACCCAGATGGAGCAGGGAGAGAGTGAATTAGTACCGACCAGCGAAAACGAGGGACCAGGAGCTATGAATCGACCCCTGTAACCGCATATAGGTGAGCACATATAGGTGAATACACACACACACACACACACACACACACACACACACACACACACACACACACACACACACACACACACACACACACACACGAAGTTTATTCCTTCCGATATGACAAAAGAAGATAAGAACATAAGAAAGAAGGAACACTGCAACAGGCCTACTGACCCATGCGGAGCAGGTCCATGTCCCCCCCCCGGATTAGCCCAATAACCCACCCAGTCTGGTCACCTCCACTCAAGGAAGGAGCACGGCACCAGACCCAGCAGCACAAGCTAGTCAGGTCCAACTCACACCCACCCACACCCGCTCATGTGTTTATCTAACCTATTTTTAAAGCTACACAATGTTTTAGCCTCAATAACGGTACTCGGGAATTTGTTCCACTCATCCACAACTCTATTACCAAACCAGTGCTTTCCTATATCCTTCCTGAATCTGAATTTTTCCAACTTGAAACCATTGCTGCGAGTCCTGTCTTGGCTGGAAATTTTCAGCAAGCTATTTACATCCCCTTTATTTATTCCTGTTTTCCATTTATACACCTCGATCATATCCCCCCTAATTCTACGCCTTTCTAGAGAGTGCAGATTCAGGGCCCTCAGTCTATACTCAGATGGAAGATTTTTGATACATGGGATCATCTTTGTCATCCTCCTCTGTACGTTTTCCAGAGCATTTATATCCATTCTGTAATACGGTGACCAGAACTGAGCAGCATAGTCTAAATGAGGCCTAACCAAAGATATATAGAGTTGAAGAACAACCTAAGGACTTCTATTATTTATACTTCTAGATATGAAGCCAAGAATTCTGCTAGCTTTATTGCGAACACTAATGCACTGTTGCCTTGGTTTTAGATTACTGCTAACCAGAACTCCTAAATCCTTTTCGCAATCAGTAATATTAAGGTCTACATTATTTAGTTTATATGCGGCATGGTTATTTAACTGTCCAACATTTAGAACTTTCCATTTGTCAATATTAAATTGCATCTGCCACTTCTCCGACCATTGCATCAGTCTATTCAAATCATCCTGGAGTGTTCTAGTGTCCTCATTAGAATGAATTGGACGGCCTGTTTTGGTGTCATCAGCAAATTTGCTTATGTCGCTATTTATTCCCGACGGAAGGAATGAACTCCGAAGTGTCCCTGTTTGTAGATACTGTGAAGTTGATGAGGAGAATTCAATCGAAGGAGGACCAGGCAGAACTACAGAGGGATCTGGACAGGCTGAAGGACTGGTCCCGCAACTGGCTCCTGGAGTTCAACCCCACCAAGTGCAACGTCAGAGCATGTAAACCTCACTTAACGATAAGGATCTTGGGATGAGTATAGCACCGGGCACATCTCCTGAGGCGCACATCAACCAAATAACTGCGGCAGCATACGGGCGACTGGCAAACCTGAGAACAGCATTCCGACATCTTAATACGGAGTCATTCAGGACCCTGTACACTGTGTACATTAAACCTATTGTGGAGTATGCAGCACCAGTTTGGAACACCCACCTAGCCAAGCATGTAAGGAAACTTGAGAAAGTGCAAAGGTTTGCAATGAGACTAGTCCCGGAGCTAAGGGGTATGTCCTACGAGGAGATGTTAAGGGAAATCAACCTGTCGACACTGAAGACAGGAGAGATAGGGGGGATATGATAACGACATATAAAATACTGAGAGTAATAGATAAGGTGGACACAGACACGATGTTTCAGAGATGAGACACAGCAGCAGCTGGAAGTTGAAGACTCAGATGAACCACAGGGATGTTAGGAAGTATTTCTTCAGTCACAGAGTTGTCAGGAAGTTGAATAGTCTGGGAAGTGATGTAGTGGAGGTGAGTACACGCACATACACGTACACACGCACACACACACACACACACACACACACACACACACACACACACACACACACACACACACACACACACACACACACACACACACATACACACGCACATATATTTAGAGATACACACACAGATAGTATGTCATATGTAGGTCCCTATTTATACAGAGTGTTGAAGCCTAATTTCATTGGCTGTCCTCAAGTCAATTCCCGCGGCAATATTTTTTTTAAGAAAAGTGCTGGAAGCACGCACGAGATGCGGCCGTCTTGGTATTTATATGAGTCAGCTGAAGAAAAAGAGAGAGAGAGAGAGGGGTGGAAAGAAGGAGGAGGAAAGGGAAAGACGAAAAGAGAAAGTGGAAAATTATTGAAGGACGGGTGGGTGAAGGAGAAAGGCAGGAGAAATGCGAAAGGGAGGGAAAACCGAGGTAAATTTTGTGTGTGCGTCAGGTGTTTAACCGTTGTGGGATCTGATAGTGAGGTGCTGGCCAGACCCCTTATATAGCTTCCTTGGATGCTTTACTTTCATATTCCTTGATAATGTGAGTAGTCACGAAAGCGCTTGGAATTTCTCTATTCTTTCAGAGTGGTTGTTTTGCATATATATATATATATATATATATATATATATATATATATATATATATATATATATATATATATATATATATATATATATATATATATATATATATATATATATATATATATATATATATATATATGCAATAAGATCACAGTAAACATGATATCACAATATGCAAAGCAGCCACTATGAAAAAATAGCGAATTTCCAAGCGCTTTCGTGACTTTTCACGTTATCAAGGAACTATAAAACACAAAACATCAACAAGAAGGCATATAAAGGGGCAAGACTACACCTCTCAATCACGTCACCATAACAAAGACTGCACCTCACAGTTGCTTGACAACACCCGACTATGTGAAGCGCCCTGCATTCCTACCTGGTGTATTGCAGATAGGTATCATCCAATGTGGATGTAGATGTGTAGTCTCACTCCACTTACTTGCCGTTTGTCCAGGCTTGTAGGGTGATATCATTTGGACGCATAGTTCGGGCGGCCTTCTTATTGCTGGGCATCCGGCTGTTGCGAGGCTCTTCTTGACGATGTTATTACCCTGTCCATCAGTGTGTGGCCTGCCCATCATTGTGTGTTCTGCCCATCAATGTGTGGCCTGCCCATTAGTGTGTGGGCTTCCCATCAATGTGTGGTCTGCCCATCAATGTGTGGTCTGCCCATCAATGTGTGGTCTGCCCATCAATGTGTGGTCTGCCCAACAGTGTGTGTTCTGCCCATCAGTGTGTGGCATGCCCATCAATGTATGGTCTGCCCATCAATGTGTGTTCTGTCCATCAGTGTGTGGCCTGCCCATCAGTGTGTGGCCTACCCATCAGTGTGTGGCCTGCCCATCAATGTGTGGTCTGCCCATCAATGTGTGGTCTGCCCAACAATGTGTGTTCTGCCCATCAATCTGTGGTCTTCCCTAACAAGTCAATGGTACCCGAATCGGTTTGCCGATTTACTGCCTCAAATACACTTGTGTTCGGCGTGATTAGGGGCGGCAAGTCGAAGGGCAACACTAATGCGGATGGTCTGTGGGTCGAGGCGTGTGCCAAGGCTGGAGTTGGGAACAGCAACAGAACGTTCCCTGCATGATGAATTCTCACTGTTAGGAGGAGGGCTCTGTCCTTCCCTGATGCTTCCCTGAGGCCATATTCACCACTATCGAGACATCCCAGTGTGGCTGTTTGTAGTTGTTGGGGAGAGAAGGTCTGGTTTCAGAGCCCGTTAGAATATTCCAGAGCCTCCCTGCGTGAATGAACCTTTTGGTCATGAACTCCAACATTGTCAATGCGATGTTCAGGGAGAATCGCTGCTACAAGTCCACTGGATGCAACACATGAGCACAGGAAATCAGGGTTGTTCTAGTGTATTGGTATCGGTGATTTTTACGGAATCGATGTCGGTGAAAAAAACTGCCGATACTTTTAAAATATTATTGTTACAAGTGTCCCTAAAGATATAAAAATTAACACTGTACCTTAGGATTATAAGGGTTAATCATGTACAGACATACACACAAACACACACACACACACACACACACACACACACACACACACACACACACACACACACACACACACAGTACGTCTATGTCTGTAACAAGCTTGTACGTGTGTACATACGTTAATGTAACTCACTCAGATCTTCCAATATTTCCACACACTATAACAAAACATCTCAGACATACTCCCAAAATTCTTTATTACGATCAAATCAATATTATTTTCCTCACTTCTCCTATTCAAATTTTTTTTGATTCGGTGTTGGAAAACGCATGAACACCAGCAACTATTGCAACTGAAAGGTTGGGGGCATTAATTGCTCTTGGCAATTAATTATAATCAGACGACGGTTAATTAGTCAATGATTTTAATCACGGTGATGGGAAAACTGTACAATAAATTTTTTTGATGATGGGGTGGAATTGTTGCTTTAGTTTAATTGTTTTGTTAATGGAAGCACAATTTTTAAAATCAATGATGATGATAATGATGATAATAATAATAATAATAATAATAATAATAATAATAATAATAATAATATCTTAATAATAATAATAATAATAATAATAATAATAATAATAATAATAATAATAATAATATTATTATTATTATTAATATTAATAATAATAATAATAATAATAATAATAATAATAATAATAATAATAATAATAATAATAATAATAATAATAGTAATAATGATAATAATAATAATAATAATAATAATAATAATAATAATAATAATAATAATAATAATAATATCTTAATAAAAATAATAATAATAATAATAATAATAATAATAATAATAATAATAATAATAAAAATAATAGTAATAATCATAATAACAGAAGTCTCATTTGGTGTGTAATCCAAGAAATGGTATAAACCTTGGTAATAAATACCGACAAGTTGGTTTAGAAAGACACGTAAGCAAACACTATGACATGTTGAAGATTGAGACACTTATGCAGCATATGGGAATCTTTATTCAGGAAACGTTTCGCCACACAGTGGCTTCATCAGTATATAAGCCACGTCTACGGCCCTATGCTGTACATTCTACAAGATTGATGGACTGAACACATCGACTCCAGGCTGAGGGACTGATTACCTCATACTCCTCCTCTCCTTACGCCTTCCTCTTTGTATTGGACTGATGAAGCCACTGTGTGGCGAAACGTTTCCTGAATAAAGATTCCCATATAAGAACATAAGAACATAAGAACGAAGGAACACTGCAGAAGGCCTACTGGCCCATGCGAGGCAGGTCCAAGTCTCCTACCGGCTTAAGCCAATGCACCCAACCTAGTCAGGTCAGGTCACATTGACTTAAGGGAGGAACACGGCAACCGACCTGGTAGCACAAGCTATCAGGTCTAACTTACACCCACCCACATCTACTCATGTATTTATCCAACCTATTTTTAAAGCTACACAACGTTCTGGCCTCTATAACGGTACTTGGGAGTTTGTTCCACTCATCCACAACTCTATTACCAAACCAGTACTTTCCTATATCCTTCCTGAATCTGAATTTTTCCAACTTAAAACCATTGTTGCGAGTCCTGTCTAGTCTAGATATTTTCAGCACACTATTTACATCCCCTTTATTTATTCCTGTCTTCCATTTATACACCTCAATCATATCCCCCCTAATTCTACGTCTTTCTAGAGAGTGCAGATTCAGGGCCCTTAGTCTATCCTCATAGGGAAGGTTTCTGATACATGGGATCAACTTTGTCATCCTCCTTTGTACATTTTCCAGAGAATTTATATCCATTCTGTAATACGGTGACCAAAACTGTGCAGCATAATCTAAATGAGGCCTAACCAAGGATGTATAGAGTTGAAGAACAACCTGAGGACTCCTATTATTTATGCTTCTTGATATGAAGCCAAGGATTCTATTAGCTTTATTGCGAACACTTATGCACTGTTGTCTTGGTTTCAGATTACTGCTAACCAGAACTCCTAAATCTTTTTCGCAATCCGTAATATTAAGATCTACATTATTTAGTTTATATGTGGCATGGTTATTGTCCTGTCCAACATTTAGAACTTTGCATTTGTCTATATTAAACTGCATCTGCCACTTCTCCGACCACTGCATCAGTCTATTCAAATCTTCCTGGAGTGCTCTAATGTCCTCGTCAGAATGAATTCGACGGCCTATTTTGGTGTCATCGGCAAACTTGCCGATGTCGCTCTTTATGCCCTCATCTATGTCGTTTATGTAGATTGTGAACAGCAGGGGGCCCAACACTGACCCCTGTGGAACACCGCTCGTGACGCTTCCCCACTCTGATTTCTCCCCATTTATGCAAACTCTCTGCTGCCTATTTGTCAACCATGCCTCTATCCAGGAAAAAATTTCTCCTCCTATTCCATGTGCTTTAATTTTCCTCAATAGTCTCTGATGTGGGACCCTGTCAAAAGCCTTACTGAAGTCCATATACACAATATCATATTCATTACCATGATCTACCTCCTCAAATACCTTAGTGAAAAAAGTTAATAAATTCGTAAGGCAGGAACGCCCCTTTGTAAAACCATGCTGAGATTCGTTGATTAATTTATGCTTTTCAAGGTGGCTACGAACTGCCTCGGCAATTATTGATTCCATAAATTTTCCCACTATGGAGGTTAGGCTTATTGGTCTATAGTTCGAAGCTAAGGACCTGTCACCTGTTTTGAAAATAGGTATCACATTTGCCATTTTCCACTTATCTGGCACCATGCCAGTTTGTAGTGATTTGTTGAAAAGATTAGCCAAAGGTGTGCTAAGCTCCTCTTTACATTCCTTTAGAACCCTTGCATACAGTTCATCAGGGCCTGGGGATTTGTTAGGTTTTAATTTATCTATTTGCCTAAGGACCATGTCACTTGTGACCCTAATAGTGCACAGTTTATTATCGTCCTGTTCTACATAATTTATCATTACTGGAATATCGCTGGTATCCTCCTGTGTAAAAACTGAGAGGAAGTATGTGTTAAAAATTCTACACATTTCCTTATCACTGTCAGTGAGCTGACCCGAGGAACTTTTGAGTGGGCCTATCTTGTCCCTGATCTTACTTCTGTATACCTGAAAGAATCCTTTTGGGTTATTCTTCGATTCTCTTGCAACTTTAACCTCATAATCTCTTTTTGCTTTTCTAATTCCCTTTTTTATTTCTCTCTTTAACTGAATATATCGATTTCTCAATCGCCCCTCTCCTCTTTTGATTTGCCTATATATGCCTCTCTTTTGACCAATCAGATATTTTAATCTATTGTTCATCCATTTAGGATCATTTTTGTTTGATCTGATTTCCCTATTTGGAACAAAATTTGACTGAGCAGCTAGAATTATGCCCTGGAAAGCATCATATCGGCAACCATCACCACCTACCTGACCCTTAGTCAGGTCATTCCAGTTCAGCCCACCTAAGTAATTCTTCAGTCCTATGAAATCAGCCAAGCGAAAGTCAGGGACGGAGACTTGATTGCCATTATTAGGGGAATTCCATGATATATTAAAACTGAGTGATTTGTGATCACTTTCCCCAAGCTCATCATTAACCTAAAGATTATTAATTAGTGTTTCCCTACTGGCAAGAACCAAGTCAAGGAGGTTATTTCCCCTAGTTGGCTCTGTCACAAACTGTTTTAAAAAACAATCCTGGATCGTATCAAGAAAGTCACCTGACTCTAAATTTCCTGTCAAATTGCTCCAGTCAATCTGTCTATAGTTGAAATCTCCCATTAGCACAACATTTTCGTATGTAGATGCCTTACGAATTTCGTCCCATAGAAGTTTACTGCACTCCTTATCAAGATTTGGGGCCCTGTAAATCACACCCAAAATTAGTTTTTCTCGGCCCTCGAGAAGCTGTAACCAAACAGATTCAGTGGCTGACGCTTCTAATTTAATATCTTGTCTAACACAACAATTTAAATTGTCTCTGACATACATCGCTACTCCACCACCTTTCCTGTTGACCCTGTCAGTGTGGAATAATTTATAGCCTTGTATTTGACATTCAGAGGGCATCTCTCTATCTTTCAGATTGAGCCAGGTCTCTGTTATAGCAATAATATCTATGTTTCCTGCACTTGCAATTAATCTTAGCTCATCTATCTTATTTCTTACACTCCTGCTATTAGTATAGTAAACCTTAAGGGAGCTAGTCCCTTGCTGCCCTCTGCTGTCCCCCTTTGTTTGCTGACCTGATCTATTGTCTTTATTTATAACTTCATGCTGAATGCCTTTTATACATTTACTGTTTCCAACCCAAGTGTTGCAACCTGCTTGTTTCCCACACACACCCATACCTCTATCTTCCATCAGTTTAAAATCATAGGCATTTCACCAATGGCCTTCTCAATCGAGTCTGCAAGTGCTACCACCCCAGCCCCAGAGAGATGTACCCCATCCCTTGCATACATATCATGTTTGCCATAAAAGTTGTTCCAGTTGTCAATGAATGGGATTGCAAGTTCCTTGCAGTATCTGTCTAGCCAGCAATTTACACCAATTGCCCTAGACAACCATTCATTTCCTACTCCCCTTCTAGGCAAGATGCTACATATGATTGGGATCCCTCCCTTAGACTTAATGAAATCTATAGCTGACCTGTACTTATCTAGCAGCTCTTCTCTCCTACCCTTCCCAATATCATTTCCACCAGCACTGAGACAGATAATGGGCTTGTTCCCATTACCTGACATGATATTATCCAGCCTGTTGACAATGTCCCCAACACCAGCTCCAGGGAAGCACACTCTATCTCTCATCTTCTTATTCCTATTACAAAAAGCACGGTCAATATATCTTACCTGAGAGTCACCAACCACAAGAATGCGCTTACCTCCATTAGCAGGGGCAGTAGTACCCTTACCTTCACTGGCCACTGAAGTACATTCATCCTGAAGAACAGAGAAGCGATTTCCTACCTTCAGATCTTCACTCTTAACTTTCCTTACTCTGATGCGCCTCCCATTACTGTGAACAACTCGCCACTTGTAGCAGGTGCTGGGCTGCACCTCACTGCTGGTAGCCGTTGCTACCTCCCCAACTACAGCCTCCTCACAGCGAGAGACAGACTGCACCTCACTGCTAGAAGCCTCATTCCCCACAACTCCAGCCACCTCACACTCTCTCCCAGACCCATTGAGGTGGACCTTCAGCCTCCTAATCTCCTCCTGGAGAAGCAAGACCTCCTCCTTCAACTCTCCAACCTCAATTTTTAAAACACTGCAGAAGCAAGCCATGCTTTGTACCGTCCACACTAATCCCCAAAGCAGCTCAGGGTCTGTGACCTCACGTGACGACTGACCACTGACCACTGCATAAGTGTCTCAATCTTCAACTTGTCGGTTTTTCAAACCATTCATCACAAACACTATGACATATTTATTAGAAAACGTTTCGGTCCTGGGACCTTGATCACTTCTAACATACAGAGGTAGAAAGACATTATATATATAGGCGGAGAGTGAGGTGTGACGCACGTGACCTGAGGAATGTGATAAGAACATAAGAATGGAGGAACACTGTAGAAGGCCTACTGGCCCATGCGAGGCAGGTCCTTATCAAAACAACCTCTGCCTATGATTAGGACGGGTAGACGATGAAATCATGTGACTCCTGTATTGAAGATTGAGACACTTATGCAGCATATGGGAATCTTTATTCAGGAAACGTTTCGCCACACAGTGGCTTCATCAGTCCAATACAAAGAGGAAGGCGTAAGGAGAGGAGGAGAATGAGGTAATCAGTCCCTCAACCTGGAGTCGATGTGTTCAGTCCATCAATCATGTAGAATGTACAGCATAGGAACGAACGAACGAACGAAAGTTCAGGTAAGATCCCAAATGGGATGAGCGGGGAAGACGGGACAGACGAAGAATAGTGCTGGAGAGGAGTGTTCTTAGTCGTAGAAATAGAGCCAGGGCTTAACCCAGCAGCAAAGGCGATCGTGGGACAGATATTGAAAAGAGAAATTCCGGTTCTTCTGTTGGGACTCCGGTGGGGTGAGCTGGGAGTAAGGGACTTGCGACCTTTAGAGCTAGAGAGGAGTGCAGAACTGAGTCATGTCTTAACCCAGAAAAGCTAAGGCGAACGTGGGTCAGAGAATGGTACCTGTCTTAGAAGGTACCTGTCAGCGGATCCAAGGTTATTTGTAAGTAGGGTTAGGAGCAGGATCATGCAAGGAGTAGAAAAGGTTGTGTTGGTTTGTGGGTCTGCGAATGTCTTCGTCAAGGAGAGAGGTCCAGTAGTCATGTCGTGTCTCAAGTTTGTCTATCTGTCTGTCACTAAGCCTCTTCCAGTACAGATTCAGCGCAGGGACGTCTAACTGGGCATGGAGAGACTCGCTTGTGGCGAAGTCCTCCCATCTGACATCAAGCACCCAGCGCAGCGCCTTGTTCTGGACACGCTGCAGTTTAAGTAAGTTTGTTTTTGCTGCAAGAGAGAGGGCTAGAGGAGAGTAAGTTATCAGAGGACGTATTAGGGATTTGTAGAGGTGTAGTTTGGTGCGTTGAGAGGCATGTTTCAGCTTGTAGAGGCCCGCAAGGGCCTTACTAGCTATTGCATGCCTTGAGTGAATGTGTCCGTGTAAACGAAGAAGGTAGTCAAGATTAACGCCAAGGACAGTGACAGATTGTGTGATAGGGAAGTAAGTGCGGGTGTCAGCTGTTCTGAGTTCGACAGGTAATGGAGGATCACGTTTCCTGTAGTTAAAATACGTAATGCTGGATTTTGCTGCATTGGTTTTGATCCTCCATTTTTGTTCCCAGATTGCTATCCTGTCAACCTCATTTTGTGTTTTGTGTGTGAGTGTATCTATATTGGCATGAGTGATAAGTTGTGTAATGTCGTCTGCATAGGCTAGTGTGATGGAGTTGTGGTATATAGGTGTTGGAATGTCGTTAGTGTATAAAATGTAGAGGGTAGGGGAAAGGACAGATCCCTGGGGTACTCCAGCATTTAGTGTGAAGTAGTCAGAGTAACAGCCTTGGAATTTGATTCTCATGGTACGGCCGTCTAGGAAGTTGCAGAGGAGTTTACGAGTATTGAGAGGCAGGTTGAAGTTAGTGCAGAGTTTGTACTTGAGCCCCTCGTGCCACACAGTGTCAAAAGCTTTTTCAACGTCTTTTGCAACCAGGGCTGTCCTGTTTCTTTGTTTTGTGTTTATGTGGATGTAGTTGAGAATGATGTTAATGGCATCCTGTGTGGATCTGTGTGTTCTGAAGCCAAACTGGCCATCTGAAAGTAGAGAATTATGTTCCAGGTATCTGCGAAGGCGATGATTAATGAGTTTTTCAAAGAGTTTTCCTAAAGTTTCGAGGAGGCTGATAGGGCGATAGTTTCTAGGGTCAGAGTGGTCTTTATTGGGTTTAGGAAGGAGGATAGCAGTAGCAGCTTTGAAGAGGGAAGGGAAGTATCCAGAGGCAAGGGAGGCATTGAGGAGGTTTGTGTAGGCAGTAATGATAGAGTCAGGAAGGTGTTTCAGGATAATATGGTTTAGGCCAGAGGCACCAGGAGCCTTTGGAGGAAGGTGTCTGAGGAGAGTTTTAATGTCTGTGTTGGTGAAAGGAGTGTCGAGTTCTTGGGAGGAGGTAAGAGTGTCTAGATGTATGTGGCTGTCTGGTGTTGTTTCTTGTGTGTGTGCAGTGTTCCAGTGTTCTATGTTCTGAATGTGTTGAATAACGTTAGGGTGAGGTGGGTGAGCGTGGAAGATGTTCTCCCAGATGTGTTTGAAGATGTTGGTAGCAGCCTGTGGGTCTGAGATGTGTGTGTTGTTGTGGGTGATGTGTTTGAATTTGTTGGTGGGAGTAGTGCCTCTGATTTTTTTGATAAAGTTCCAGAAGGCTTTAGTGTTTTTAACACGCTGCCTGTCCGCTTGTTGTATTAGTCGTGACCAGTGATTGTTGTGGTCTTGGTCTAGGTTGTGTAAAATGTTGTTTCTAAGGTAAGTGAGATCTAATCGGACTTGATTAAATCTATGTGTGTTGTAGAGGAAGCGGTTGTGGTAGCAGATAATTAGTCTTCTTGTTCTGAGTGACGGTTTGAAGGAATAACGAGTGGTGTGAGTTTTCTTTGGTATTGCGATGTTGGCTGCTTGTGTAATGGTGTCCTGGATGAGATCAAGTTGAGTATCGATGTCAGAGATAGGTTTGTTGTTGTAGTCATAGGTGAGGTTAATATTGTCTATGTGTTGTTTGAAAGCATCCCAGTCAGCGTTCTTGTAGGAGAATGAAGGTGTGGTTGGAATGAGGATAGGGTTGGAGCATATGGGAATCTTTATTCAGGAAACGTTTCGCCACACAGTGGCTTCATCAGTCCAATACAAAGAGTCGGTTTTTCAAACCATTCATCACAACTGTCAGACACGGCAGCATCATGGGGTCTTGTTACAAAGAATTCTTCAACACTTGTTCAACCTTTGGACGAAGACCTACTTCGACTAGTGGATGGTACCACTATGACCCCGCCTCCATCTGCTTCACGTCACCTCACTACAGTATATAAGCCACGTCTACTGCCCTATGCTGTACATTCTACAAGATTGATGGACTGAACACATCGACTCCAGGTTGAGGGACTGATTACCTCATTCTCCTCCTCTCCTTACGCCTTCCTCTTTGTATTGGACTGATGAAGCCACTGTGTGGCGAAACGTTTCCTGAATAAAGATTCCCATATGCTGCATAAGTGTCTCAATCTTCAACTTGTCGGTTTTTCAAACCATTCATCACAACTGTCAGACACGGCAGCATCATGGGGTCTTGTTACAAAGAATTCTTCAACACTTGTTCAACCTTTGGACGAAGACCTACTTCGACTAGTGGATGGTACCACTATGACCCCGCCTCCATCTGTTTCACGTCACCTCACTACAGTATATAAGCCACGTCTACGGCCCTATGCTGTACATTCTACAAGATTGATGGACTGAACACATCGACTCCAGGTTGAGGGACTGATTACCTCATTCTCCTCCTCTCCTTACGCCTTCCTCTTTGTATTGGACTGATGAAGCCACTGTGTGGCGAAACGTTTCCTGAATAAAGATTCCCATATGCTGCATAAGTGTCTCAATCTTCAACTTGTCGGTTTTTCAAACCATTCATCACAACTGTCAGACACGGCAGCATCATGGGGTCTTGTTACAAAGAATTCTTCAACACTTGTTCAACCTTTGGACGAAGACCTACTTCGACTAGTGGATGGTACCACTATGACCCCGCCTCCATCTGCTTCACGTCACCTCACTACAGTATATAAGCCACGTCTACGGCCCTATGCTGTACATTCTACAAGATTGATGGACTGAACACATCGACTCCAGGTTGAGGGACTGATTACCTCATTCTCCTCCTCTCCTTACGCCTTCCTCTTTGTATTGGACTGATGAAGCCACTGTGTGGCGAAACGTTTCCTGAATAAAGATTCCCATATGCTGCATAAGTGTCTCAATCTTCAACTTGTCGGTTTTTCAAACCATTCATCACGACTCCTGTATTGAAAGTTAAGACACTTGTGCAACATCTGGTTATCTTTATTGTAGACGTTTCGCCATCCAGTGGATTTATCAATAAAAATTCTTGGACATAATTAGAAAAACGAAGAACTATATACAAAAGATGAGGTAATCAGTCCCTCGGCCTTGGAGGTGGTGTTTAGAGCACCGTGGTTGTAGAGATTCTGAAGCACAGGAAAGGAGACTGGCGCTTATATAGGCGTCAGTGAAAGGGACGTGTAGCAGACGAGGGCATAGTCACTGGTAGGCGGGATTCCCCAGTGGAAGTAGGTCCTTCCCAAATTGATGGGCTAGTTGTAGAAGTCTTGAAGAAAGTCATGTAGTCTTGCACAACTTGTCAGGCACTGCAACATCATGGTATCTTGATTCAGAGGACATCTACATGACTTTCTTCAAGACTTCTACAACTAGCCCATCAATTTGGGAAGGACCTACTTCCACTGGGGAATCCCGCCTACCAGTGACTATGCCCTCGTCTGCTACACGTCCATTTCACTGACGCCTATATAAGCGCCAGTCTCCTTGCCTGTGCTTCAGAATCTCTACAACCACGGTGCTCTAAACACCACTTCCAAGGCCGAGGGACTGATTACCTCATCTTTTGTATATAGTTCTTCGTTTTTCTTATTATGTCCAAGAATTTGTATTGATAAAGCCACTGGATGGCGAAACGTCTACAATAAAGATAACCAGATGTTGCACAAGTGTCTTAACTTTCATCTTGTCGGTATTGTATACCAGTCTTGCACGACTCCTGTGTTGTTGGGTTGGTGGTGCTTAAGTATCATGTATGCCAATGTTTTTGAAATTTTGTAGTTTCCAGTGTTGCGTTCTATAGTGTCGGTGACGGCGATTAGTGAGGCTTCTAGGCACCGTCGGCGTCTGAGGTCTGGTTCGGTGAGAACGAGTTGTGCCTCATTCCAGTTCATCAAATGTCCCGTGGAGTCTCTGTGGAGGACACAGGCGTACCTTACATCGTCTCTGTTAGAGGCATTTTGATGCTCATTCAAGCGGACTGCAAGATCTCTGCCTGTCTCGCCTACATATTTCTTGGGACAAAACCCACAGGGGATAGTGTAGACGCCTGCTGTAGAAGTTAGAGGTGTGGGGCTGCGTTTCGTAGTGAGGTCTTTGATAGATGATGTGTTTATGGTGGAAACGTTGATGTTACTCATAGCAAGTGCCCGGCGAGTATTCATGGTAACATCACCACATGGGAGTACTATGAACTGCTTAGGGGGCTGTTCCATGGGCGGTTTGTTGAGAATAGCTTGTGCCTTAAGTCTGCAATCTCGGATGAAGAAAGATGGGAACTGAAGACGTGTAAAGGCTTGTGTTATATAAGTGCATTCTTCTTCTAGAAAACAAGGGCTGGAGATGCGAAGAGCTCTCAAGAAGAAGCCAATGAGGACTCCTCTACAGCAGGCGTCTACACTATCCCCTGTGGGTTTTGTCCCAAGAAATATGTAGGCGAGACAGGCAGAGATCTTGCAGTCCGCTTGAATGAGCATCGAAATGCCTCTAACAGAGACGATGTAAGGTACGCCTGTGTCCTCCACAGAGACTCCACGGGACATTTGATGAACTGGAATGAGGCACAACTCGTTCTCACCGAACCAGACCTCAGACGCCGACAGTGCCTAGAAGCCTCACTAATCGCCGTCACCGACACTATAGAACGCAACACTGGAAACTACAAAATTTCAAAAACATTGGCATACATGATACTTAAGCAGCACCAACCCAACAACACAGGAGACACATGATTTCATCGTCTACCCGTCCTAATCATAGGCAGAGGTTGTTTTGATAAGGACCTGCCTCGCATGGGCCAGTAGGCCTTCTACAGTGTTCCTCCATTCTTATGTTCTTATGACATTCCTCAGGTCACGTGCGTCACACCTCACTCTCCGCCTATATATATATAATGTCTTTCTACCTCTGTATGTTAGAAGTGATCAAGGTCCCAGGACCGAAACGTTTTCTAATAAATATGTCATAGTGTTTGCTTACGTGTCTTTCTAAACCAATCCAAGAAATGTATGTAGGTATTTCTTAACCCCAGCTGGCGCAACTTAACCCCAGCTGGCGCGACTTTACCCCAGCTGGCGCAACCTCTGTGCTAGCAAATGTAACAGTAGCGACGGTGACAAAACTCTGTTGCTGGAAAAAAATAAAAAAAATATGTGTAAGTGAACGTATGCTTATGTGTACTTATGTATGTATGTACGTATTTACACTTTTTCACATGAATGTATGTTCATGTATGTATACTTAAGCTTATGAATGCTTTTATGAATGAATATTTTTCATGCTTATGTGTATGTATTCTTACGTAAATACATGTACGTATGAACACACTTCTGTAGATATGCATGTATATATGAATATGTGAGACACTGCTGTAACAAGTGTAGAAGCCTTCAAGAGGAAATCTTCACCAGGTGCCAGATCAACCAGGCTATGATGGATATGTGGGGCAGCGGGCCTCCAGCAGCAACAGCCTGATTGACCAGGCAAGCACCAGACGAGCCTTGCCCATGGCCGGGCTCAGAGAGTAGATAAACTCTCGAAACTCTTCAAAGGTATATCAAAGGTAAGGTAATGTGTGTATATGTGCATGTATATATGAATATGTGAGACAATGAGTGTACTTATGTATTCTTGTATGCATTTGTATGCGCATATGTCGGCGTATACGGGTGTATTTTTGAGCAAAGTATATGTACGTGTACATATGTAAATATGTACAACTGTGTACGTGTGCATTTGTGAATGTGTACATAGACATGTCGTGTGGTCGGAAAAGATCACTAATGACTTCTAGTATGTGACTAAATGTCCTTACACCGGTCTGGTCATCAGTGTGTGGTCTACCCATCAGTGTGTGGTCTGCCTATCAGTGTGTGGTCTGCCCATCAGTGTGTGGTCTGCCCATCAGTGTGTGGTCTGCCCATCAGTGTGTGGTCTGCCAGTGTGTGGTCTGCCCATCAGTGTGTGGTCTGCCCATCAGTGTGTGGTCTGCCCATCAATGTGTGGTCTGCCCATCAGTGTGTGGTCTGCCCATCAGTGTGTGGTCTGCCCATCAGTGTGTGGTCTGCCCATCAGTGTGTGGTCTGCCCATCAGTGTGTGGTCTGCCCATCAGTGTGTGGTCTACCCATCAGTGTCTGGGAGAACAGGGGCCAGATCATTTATAACAGCTTAGACAAAGTCCAGATAAGAAGTTTTTAAGAAAGAGTGGCAGATTACGATAGCTGAGTGGTTACTAGCAAACGCATTACGAACATAGGTGTCTAAGCGGAGTAAGGAGTAAATAGTGAAGCAGCCTTTACGAAAGCTAAATTGACTAATGGAGATACCATTGTGTGTCTCTAAATTCCATACCAAACGTCTGTTTACTATACGTTCCATCAACCAGAAAACTGCACTTAAAAGAGCTATGGGACGATAGCGTGAGGCATCATGGCCCCAAGTACCTGGTTTACGAAAAGACAGAACAACGGCAGTTTTCCACAGCTGGGGAAGAACTCCTTGCATCCAGATAACATTAAGAAGACGTAAGAGGACTGCTGGCCTGACGGATGTAAATGCTGTACTATACAAGTATGAATACCAACAGACCCAGCTGCCGACAATCGGCAAGCGGAAAGTGTTGACTCTAGTTCCAGAAGCATAAAAAGTACATTATAAGACTCTTCTCTGCTAGAAGAAAAGTCAAAAGGCAGTAACTCTCTGGCAGACATTGAGGAAATAAGCCAGGGGCATAGATGGAGCCCCTGAGAGATAAGGACAAGATGATTTTCCATTTCCGTGGCAACTCCAAGAAGGCTTTCAGTGCTGATACCGGCAGCCTTAAGAACTGGAGGCGGATTTGGAGAGTACTTGCCACTCAGTTTCTGTATTTTTTTCCAAACTGCACTCATAGAGGAACCTGAAGTGACCTTAGAAATATAATCCCACCAACAAGTGCGTTTAGCTTCTCGGATGACACAACGGGAAACCCCCATCGCCCGCTTAAAATCAAGGAGTCCGTCTGTGGTCCTACTGTAACAATATCTTCCCCATGCATCACGTTTCAAACGCAATGCACGAGCATAAATAGGAGACCGCAAAGGCACGTATTTCTGAGGTTTGAGGGATTGTAATCGAGGCTGCGGTTAGAACCTAAAGCGACAGTATTTGAAATAACTCAGCAGTTGAGGACAACAGAGAAAGGTCTTCACTAAAAACAGTTTGACATGAGTAAATGGACCAGTTCGGCCGTTCAAACCGAGAAGTAAGTAGGGTAGGAAAATGATCGCTGTCATGTAAACCAGGGGGCACAGACCAGATAAAGTCGAGTGCAGTTGAGGAAGAACAAATTGAGAGATCTACGCAAGAGAGAGAGTTTGAGTGCAAGGGTCGAAATGAGTGGGAGTAACTGTATTTAAAACATGGAAGGGACGAGAAATAAGAAGTACCTGTAACTGATCGCCACAAGAGTCACAGTGAGACCCTCCCAAGAAGAAATGATGAGCATTAAATTGTCCCAGTAAGAGGAGAGGAGGAGGTAGAGAATAAATCAGAGATGCCATATCCGGAATATATAATGGCCGAGAAGGAGAAATATATAAAGAGCAGACTGTATACCACTTGCCCAAGAAGGTGCGTGCTGCATTGTAATGCAGCGAAGTATGGACAAAACCCCAGAATGTGCTATACCGTGGCGCACAAAAAGTGCACTTTTATTAAAAGTCCCATCGGGAAAAGGATCCTATGAACGTCACAAGATATAGCCCGAGACAGGACGGAAAGCAGTGGAGTGCAATTTTGGTTCTTGCAGAGACAAACAGGGGAAAACTTGGAAAGTAACATTTGAAGCTCTCCCCGATTACCCTTGAAGCCTCTAATATTCCACTGAAAATAAGACAAGGTCGGCTAATAGAGCGTAGCAGTAACATTTTGCAGTTGTCTATGGACCAAGAAAGTCAGTAAAATCAACATGCAAATGCATTAGGAAACTAGTAAGGACTGAAGCATTGCGATGACGTGAAGAAGGGCACAGAAGGTGAGAATGTGAAGTGTCGGTGTGGACCAGTGTCCGTCATCATTGTTGTCTTCTCGATAAACGCAGAGATGGCTTCAATAGTCTCAGATGAGAGAGAAAGAAGAGAGAGCTTGGCAGAGGATGGAGAAGATGTAGTTTGGGTAAAAGTGGAGAGACAGCGGAAGACACCGAAGAAGGGGTAGAGGTGTCATGGCTTGCAGAAATTTCCGGAGGGACAGGCGGGGGAGCAACTGTACTTGGGGGTGGATGAGCCTCCACAACAGTATCAGCTGCATCTCGAGGTAAATGTCTAGACTCAGAGATAAGGAGAGAAGGACGTTTGAGAATGTCATGTGATTTGGGAGATGAAGGAGATTTGAGCATAAATGAAGATGCAGACTTTGGAGAAGGAGGAATATGTGGCGTCGATTTTGATTGGAAGGGGCGCATAGACGTTGAAACATGTGAGTGGAAAGGTGAAGAAATAAGGACAGTAGGAGATGATATTGGAACCTCAGAGCCGAAGACCGTAAAAGGGTTGGACACAGAGATGACTGCAGAAGTAAAGGGCACAGAGGCAATTGTGGAAATAGGCACCACCGATGTCTGGGGCTGTCTAGTGACCCTGCGACTTCTTGATAGAATAGAGAAAAGAGCAAAACGGCTCATTTCTCGTCTGGACCTAACTTGGATAGCTCATTTATTTCAGCAGAGCCTTCAACACTGGAGGGATGTGGGTGACCTTACTGTTATGTACGAGACCAGTATGGTTAAAGTACCACACTTGGCTCCACTCCGAGGACAGCGAGAGATCAGCTTCTACACAACAAGACGGGCAGCAAGCAGCAACTGCATTCTGACTGTACTGACAGAACATCACTTCGTCTGAGATCATTAATTCCTAGTACGACTCGAGTCTGGAACACGTTCGTACAGCATAACGTCAACGATATAAAGTTAGTTAGCCAAATGAAATTGTTGACCCACCGATGTGTAGACAGCCTGTACTATCTGCACAGACAGCCCATGCTGTCTGCCAGCTTAGTTCATATTTCGTGCCACTCAAGTGTTGCCCTCTGTAGCCAGGCCTCTCGGTGGGCACGTCAGCCTGCCTGCCCTTGCCTCACTCTCACTCACACAGCGGCCTAGCAGAAAGACACAAGGCCTACTCCTAGCTCTCTCTCGTGGGATGGCCCTCCCGGGCCATGGGCACAACACACAAGCCTTTGTGACCCACCACGACCTTTCAATAAACTAAGAAGCCTCCGAAGACGTATCATTTATACCCCGCTACCAGAACGCCAAACAAACGGGTTATAGATGGCTCCAACTTCATCCTGTTCTCTGTATCTGTTTCATTACAATAAAAAGGCTTTCAAACGAACTGATGCAGGTAACAGCTCTTTGCTAGTATACAAAGTTAGGAAACCTAAATCTAATCTTATAAAACTCTGTGTAAAGGGAGAGAGAGATAGATGTATAGATAGATAGATAGATAGAGAGAGAGAGAGAGAGAGAGAGAGAGAGAGAGAGAGAGAGAGAGAGAGAGAGAGAGAGAGAGAGAGAGAGAGAGAGAGGCAGCATACTCGTATATATATAAAACACTGCTCGTACTATAACATTCAGCGGAGCAGAACTCAATTTCCCAAATTTATTCAAGAAATGATAAAAGTGTTCAGAGGGACCAGTAATATATTTTGAAAGCCGCTTGCCTCTGTTATTATGTGAGCCAGAGTGTAGTGTATAATGTTTATTGTTATTATGTGAGCCAGGGTGTAGTGTACAATGTTTATTGTTATTATGTGAGCCAGAGTGTAGTGTATAATGTTTATTGTTATTATATGAGCCAGGGTGTAGTGTATAATGTTTATTGTTATTATATGAGCCAGGGTGTAGTGTATAATGTTTATTGTTATTATATGAGCCAGGGTGTAGTGTATAATGTTTATTGTTATTATGTGAGCCAGGGTGTAGTGTATAATGTTTATTGTTATTATATGAGCCAGGGTGTAGTGTATAATGTTTATTGTTATTATATGAGCCAGAGTGTAGTGTATAACAGAGTGTTGTGTATAATGTTTATTGTTATTATATGAGCCAGGGTGGAGTGTATAATGTTTATTGTTATTATATGAGCCAGGGTGTAGTGTATAATGTTTATTGTTATTATATGAGCCAGGGTGGAGTGTATAATGTTTATTGTTATTATATGAGCCAGGGTGTAGTGTATAATGTTTATTGTTATTATATGAGCCAGAGTGTAGTGTACAATGTTTATTGTTATTATATGAGCCAGGGTGGAGTGTATAATGTTTATTGTTATTATATGAGCCAGGGTGTAGTGTATAATGTTTATTGTTATTATATGAGCCAGGGTGTAGTGTATAATGTTTATTGTTATTATATGAGCCAGGGTGTATTGTATAACGTTTATTATTATTATGTGAGCCAGGGTGTAGTGTATAATGTTTATTGTTATTATATGAGCCAGGGTGTATTGTATAACGTTTATTATTATTATTATGTGAGCCAGGGTGTAGTGTATAATGTTTATTGTTATTATATGAGCCAGGGTGGAGTGTATAATGTTTACTGTTATTATATGAGCCAGGGTGTAGTGTATAATGTTTATTGTTATTATGTGAGCCAGGGTGTAGTGTATAATGTTTATTGTTATTATGTGAGCCAGAGTGTGGTGTATAATGTTTATTGTTATTATATGAGCCAGGGTGTAGTGTATAATGTTTATTGTTATTATGTGAGCCAGGGTGTAGTGTATAATGTTTATTGTTATTATGTGAGCCAGGGTGTAGTGTATAATGTTTATTGTTATTATGTGAGCCAGAGTGTAGTGTATAACGTTTATTGTTATTATGTGAGCCAGAGTGTAGTGTATAATGTTTATTGTTATTATATGAGCCAGGGTGTAGTGTATAATGTTTATTGTTATTATATGAGCCAGAGTGTAGTGTATAATGTTTATTGTTATTATGTGAGCCAGGGTGTAGTGTATAATGTTTATTGTTATTATGTGAGCCAGGGTTTAGTGTATAATGTTTATTGTTATTATGTGAGCCAGAGTGTAGTGTATAATGTTTATTGTTATTATGTGAGCCAGAGTGTAGTGTATAATGTTTATTGTTATTATGTGAGCCAGAGTGTAGTGTATAACGTTTATTGTTATTATATGAGCCAGGGTGTAGTGTATAATGTTTATTGTTATTATATGAGCCAGGGTGTAGTGTATAATGTTTATTGTTATTATATGAGCCAGGGTGTAGTGTATAATGTTTATTGTTATTATATAAGCCAGGGTGTAGTGTATAATGTTTATTGTTATTATATGAGCCAGAGTGTAGTGTATAACGTTTTTTGTTATTATAT
>NC_091339.1:11738083-11748083 GCF_038502225.1 Cherax quadricarinatus | reverse complement strand
GATCAATTATGTCAAGTATGACACTTTTATCTCCCCAATTTCAGCGTGCTGAGCAAACTGGAGGGAAGCTACATTTGTCCAATGTGCTTTAAATGATTCTTGGTTTTCATGCTGCTGGCCACTTTGCATATGCAAACTCATTTATACTAAAAGTGAAGGTCATGGAAAACATGACCAGGAGAATGAGTTTTGGGGAGTTGCAGAAGTTCACTGAGAGAACAGTGCACAGCTCATTTCTGAGGTGGAAGCTCCTCTTATCAGTGTATCGAACAAGAGGAAATAAGGTTACTGAAGACTTCAGTAACTGCTCCTTGACAAAATGGGTGCATGCTTTGCCCTATAGTATCCCGGTCTGTGGTACAATAGAAGTAGTCACATGGGTCCATGTCACATTATGCGAATGACACAAAGATGCATGAAACTGTGAAATTTTTGCTCAGTGTGGTGATCATTCATCGTTTGTCTACATCAATTATGAATCCCTTGTCTCAGTCTCATTCGGTATGGCTGCTGAGAAAGAGGTAAAATGAGATGAAGCCCATGCCATTGGTATAAATGATACATGTAGTATGGAGGGCAGATACCTGGCTGATGTAAAGCTTAGTCGCCAAGAATGGGGTATCCATTATATCTAGGTAAACAAACACCAACAAAGTACGAGACGAGATGCTGAAGTCAATCCAACACTTCTTTTCATGCACATAAGTCATCAGAATACTTATGCTACAAGATGGCTCAGAAACCTTCGTCATATAATAATGAGTTACAAAACCGAGAAGTAGATAAATAAAACAATTTCGTCAACCAGTGGTTTTTATGGATCCAATGAAGAGGGTAGAAAAAATGAAGGAACAATTTCTGGAGATCAGTTTTCGAGCCTGGATGAATTAGTTGTAGGCAGTAGAAAGCGTGGAGAATTACGTAGTGCAGATCAGTCCTAGAGGCTAGAAAGGACACGTTCCATTTAACAGTCTTGATGCATCTTGGATAAAGATTTATATACTGAAGGAAGAAGTTAGGCAGGCTTAGAATTGAAGAAGAATTCTTTTAACTAAGATTTCAAGATTTTGCATTATCAGACAAGCACTCCCAGTTTTCCTGCTTGTTCGTTTTTATCCTAGTCTCTTGTGAGGTACAATATTAAATGCCTTTTTGCTGTCCAAGAATATGCAGTCCACTAATCCCTCTCACTCCTGTCTCACTTCTGTCACTTTGTCATATAACTCCAGCAGGTTAGCAAGAGAAGACTTGTCGTCTTTAAACCCATGCTGATTACTGTTTATGAAATCACTTCCTTATACGTGCTCTGCCATTCTTTTTTCATTATCTTTTCCATTACATTATATGGTATGCATGTTAGTAATATTGGCCTATATTTGAGGCTTCCTGTCTTTCTCCTTAAATATTGAGATCTAATTCACTGTTCTCCAGATCTCTGGGAACTGTCTAATGTTCATTGACTTATATATCCTAGCTATTGCTAGGATCCGCAACAAGTGTTTCTGCTTCCTCTCGCAGAATCCAGTGCGATACCTTATGTCCCATTACCTTCCATGAATTCAGTTATTCCAAAGTTTTTAACCTTTTTCCTTGTTGTATGTGTGTTTCCAGGAGCCATCGGTGTACCTTTTGCCCTAGGCTCTCTGGTATTGCCTTTGTTTCCATCGAGAACCCTTTTATAAGTTGTTTAATCATCCTTTCACAAACTTTTTTTGCTTTTACTTGTGAGCTGCTTCCGTTACCGACTTGAGACAAATTACTTGATGCCGTTTTTTTCTGATGGGGCTGTGAAATAGTTTTGGTTACGTTTTAACATTTTTCTTCTATGTCGTTCTGACATTGTTGCTCAAGTTCTCTCTTGATCTTGCGTATCATATCTGCCTAAGCTGCTCACACCCTTGTTCTCGGCTGTTCTCTGCTTTCAATAGTTTTTCGAAGCTCTTGTTCTCTTT
The DNA here is from genome assembly GCF_038502225.1 of Cherax quadricarinatus. Lineage (NCBI taxonomy): Eukaryota > Metazoa > Arthropoda > Malacostraca > Decapoda > Parastacidae > Cherax > Cherax quadricarinatus. The sequence goes on along the minus strand of NC_091339.1, from coordinate 11,746,131 downwards.
GTTTTTTCCTCTCTCCATCTTTGGTCGAACCATGGGTTCTCTTTGTTTTTGACATTTGTTACCTTCTAGGTATGATTTTCTCCTCTGTTTCCTAGTACTTCCCGGTTATGTAGTCTGTCATCTCAGTGACTTTCCTATCAGTTCCCTTTCCCTCTGTACTGCATTCTGGAATTCTCTCATTCCTTCAAAGTCCCCTCTTCCAAAGTCTGTTGAGCTGCTCTCTCCACTTGCCAGTTCCGCAATAACATAGATGAGTATCGTGTGGTGGCTAGCATCCAGGTGGGCTTTCAAATTATATTTCAATATGTCATATGTGTTTGTGCAAAAAATGCGATGTAATTTCCCCTGATTCATCTCTACTGTCTCTTCGTTTTCTTAATGTGATGACATAAAGAGCTTTTCCTAAACCCCTCCATGTTTCTAATCATCCTAATCCTCTTATTTATGATTGTAATCATCTATGATTAATAACTTTGTTTTATCCATATGAGCTCTCATTGATGCTTCTATTAAGATGTCAAGTATTGCTTTGTTTTTTTTTTCTCACATTCCTCTCCTAGTCTCTCCTGTTATTTAGTGGCTGATTGTAAATCATTGCTACAACCACTCCGGGTGCCCTAGTCCTGATTGCTCCCTCAACTGGATAATATCTATTTGTCCTTATCTCTTCAAACTTCACTGGCTTCCTTCCTCTATCCTTTTACCTTCGTCGTTCCTTATCACCTGGTATCCTGCTAGGAATATGGAGCCTTGCATAATTAACTTTGATGCATTTCTTTAACCTATTTAAATATTAGTTCTGTGATTGCTGATATGGGAGCGCTAGATGTTCTCCACTGCATAATGAAAGCAGTGAGAGTGATCTATATTCAGCAGTTGTTTGCCGTGCTACACTAGCCACTCCATTCATGGAGTGGCAAGAAACATGTGCACACGTTATCACAGAAGCACATGGGACTACGTCAGCTGCCTTCCATACTTCAGATAGTCGCCCTGTTTCGATAGATGTGTTGAAGAGTGTTGTTATTGGTACACATAGCACCTCTGCTCCCTATCTCAGGACCCATGGAGAGATGTTATCCAGCCGAATCGCCTTTGAGGTATCTAGCTCGCTTATGAGCCTCTTCACTTCTTCGTTTGTTTGTATTTTGTCCAACACTTGATGGTGTACCCCACTTCTCCATCTTTATAGAGCCCCTTCTGTCTCCTCAGAGAGCATTTCTTTGAATCTCATGTTGAGTTCGTCATATACTTAGCGGTCGTTTTTTGTGATCTCCCCTCCTTCTTTCCTCAGCCTGATTACCTGGTCCTTGACTGTTGTTTCCCTTCGGATGTGGCTGTACTACAGCTTCAGGTCAGATTTGGCTTTTGCTGCTATGTCATTCTCGCATTGTCTTTGGGCCTCCCTTCTTAACTCTGCATATTCATATCTGGCTCTATGACTATCCTTATTCTCATGGGTCCTTTGCCTTCTATACTTCTTCCATTCTCTAGCACACGTGGTTTTAGCCTCTCTACATCTTTGGGTGAACCAAGGGCTCATCCTGTTTTTCTCGTTATTTCTGTTACCCTTGGGTACAAACCTCTCCTCAGGTTCCTTGTATATTGTTGTTACATATTCCATCATCTCGTTTATTCACTTCCCTACTAGTTCTGTCCCACTGAACCTCGTGCAGGAAATTCTTCATGTCTATGTAGTCCTCTTTCTTGTAGTTTGGCTTAAATCGTCTTGCCCTTCCTGCTTCCCTCTTCACTTGTAACTCCACTCTGTATTTGAAGCTCAGAACCACGTGGTCACGGTCACTGACCCCGAGGGGGTCTTTCATATGTGATATCCTCAATATCTGCACTTCTCAAGGTGAATACTAGGTCCAGTCTTGCTGGTTGAGCCTCTCTCTTTCTCTCATGAGGTTTTTCAGTACCATCTCCATCATCTTAGCCTTCCACTTTTCTGGGCCTCCATGTGGCTCCAAGTTCTTCAGTCAATTTCTTTGTGATTGAAGTCACCCACAATCAGAAGCTTTGTCCTGCTTGTATGAGCCCTTCTGGCCACTTCAGCCAGAAGGGCTCATCGCTCTGTTACTCTCATTGTGCTCTTGCTTTGGCCTCCTGCTTGTCTCTGGTGGGTCATGCATAACTACAATCACCACCTTGGGACCTCCAGATGGAAGTGTTCCTATTACAGTCGACCCTCAACTAATGGCGGCATTAAGTAATGGCAGTTTCGTCTAACGGAGCTTTTTGCCGTAGAAAAAATGCCTTAACCAAGGGCGAAAAACTTAACCAACGACGTTCGTCTGGAACCTGTCGATGTGCGCCCAGCCACTCCAAGAGTCAGTGTGCCATTGTTTCCGAACTGTTGCGGTCGGTTTCCACGTGTGCCTCCCATACATTTTGGATTATTCCACTGTTTATAGTGCTTGAAACCGCTAAATAAGCTACCATGGACCCCACGAAAGCTTCTAGAGCCAGCCCTTTGGTAAAGGATTTGAGAAACACGATAGAGTTCAAGAAAAAGTTTGTAGAAAAATACGAAAGTGGTGGTGGTAGAGGGTGGTAGTGATGGTGGTAGAGGGTGGTAGTGATGATGGTAGAGGGTGGTAGTGGTTGTGATGGTGGTAGAGGGTGGTAGTGATGGTGGTAGAGGGTGGAAGTGGTTGTGATGGCAGTAGAGGGTGGTAGTGATGGTGGTAGAGGGTGGTAGTGGTTGTGATGGTGGTAGAGGGTGGTAGTGATGATGGTAGAGAGTGGTAGTGGTTGTGATGGTGGTAGAGGGTGGTAGTGATGGTGGTAGAGCGGGGTACTGGTTGTGATGGTGGTAGAGGGTGGTAGTGATGGTGGTAGAGCGGGGTACTGGTTGTGATGGTGGAAGAGGGTGGTACTGTTTGTGATGATGGTAGAGGGTGGTACTGGTAGTGATGGTGGTAGAGGGTGGTCCAGTGATTCTCAAGCTGGTCCTAGTGGCATTAAAAAAACAAGAAGGGAGGTAACCCCACTTGATACCTGAAGTCTTTATGGAAGGGGATTCTCCTTCCAAGCATTAGACAGTCCTGAATCTCCCCTGCTGCTGGCACATCACTCATCAACAACTCCACAATAAAGGTAAGTGGCATTTAATTATTGTTTATTTTGCATGTCCCATTCCTTTCCATATAAGGAAATGTATATTTCAAATAAAAAAAATCAAACTTTGGGATGTCAGTATCAGATTAATTCTAATTCCATTATTTCTTATTGGGAAAATTAACTCGACCAACGACAAGCCCTCTGGAACGGATTAATGTCGTTGATTGAGGGTCCACTGTACTCCTCTCTCCAGCTCATGAAAATCCCATTGGTTTTTCATGAGCAGTGCCACTCCTCCACCTCCTCTGTTCCCTCTGTCTTTCCTCAGGGTCTGATATCTATTTGAAAAGATGGCATCTGTTATCATTCCTGTGAGCTTGACTTCTGTGAGAGCTAAGATGTCCGGTGATGCCTCTTTGAATTTTTCGTGCCACTCTTCCCACTTATTTGTTATTCCACCGGCTTTGGTGTACCATACCTTCACTTTCCTCTCCAACACTGTGTTCTGGGAGGTCTGTGGGAATGGGGAACCTGGCAGTGTGGTGTGGGATTCTATGGCATTGTGTGGGTGGAGGTTGTTATTGTGGATTGTGGGTTGTGTTGGGATAGCGTGTTTTGCTGTGGGGTTCTGGGGTGGTTCTGTGTGCTTATGCTTGTTGCTTTGCCCTGCTCTAGTTGTCTTCTGCTTACTCTGCCCTTGTCTTTCTTCCTATCCCGTTTCATTTCTGTGTCTTCTCCCTTAGCTACTGTCATTCTGTTCTTGTTCTGTTGCAGTCTAGCAACACCCTCTTGTATGTTGATGATTTCTTCAGCCATGGTTTCTCTTGCAGGATCCTGTTCTGCACTGTTTCTGTCTTGAAAATGAGTTTGACCTCCTCACTTATTTCGTTGATGATGTTTTCAATCTCCTGTTTTTCTTTATGTCGTCTTTCATTTTGTGTCCTCCTATCGCTCTCATGAAGCCCATGAATAAACACTGACTTCTCTCTCTACTCCTCCCATCCCCTGTGTCTCTGGGTCTTATTTTTACATGGCTATTGTCTCCCTTATTTTTCTCTGTAGCTCATGGTGGTATGGTCGTGCTTCTGCATGGGACCTGTCACCTTGTCCACCTTCTCCCCCCCTCTCTTACTGCTATCCTTGCTTCTAACAGCTTTTCCCCTTCATTTCTCGACCCTGCTTGGTGGACTGATATGGCCATAGCGTAAGTCCAGTTTCCTTCCTTTTTGTTGTGCTCCTTGTTAAGTAAGGGTGTACCTGCTTCAGATGCCATGTCTCCTCTGGGAAATAGCCATGTAACTCGCTTCAGCCTATTTACCTCATATTCTAGGACCCATATCCTGGCTTCTTCAGCTACAGCTTGCAACTGCCATTTCTTCTTCTCCTCTGCCTCCATCTTCTTCATTTTCACAGAAAGTTTACCTAGTTTGTTTTCCCACTCTTGCTCTTCCATCAATTATTCCTTACTGGGACCATCTTCCTCTGATCCCCTGAGCCTTGACTTCTCCTCTGAGCCACCATTTTTTTGCGTGGGGGTGGGGGGAAATGTAAAGGGGAGGGAGGTGGTTAGAGGGAGAGAGATGGGGAGAGGGAGGGAGGGAGGAAGGAAAAACGAGAAATGGGGAATGAGGGGTAGGGACAGGAAGAGAGAGAGAAAGTAGAAAAGGAAGAGAGGGGAAAAGCAATGGGAAGAGAGAAGGAGAGGGAGAAGTAAGGGGGAGGAGGGGAGGAGGAGGAGGAAGAAGAGGACGAGAGCGAGAGAGAGAGAGAGAGAGAGAGAGAGAGAGAGAGAGAGAGAGAGAGAGAGAGAGAGAGAGAGAGAGAGAGAGAGAGAGAGAGAGAGAGAGAGAATGGGAGATTGAGACATTAAGAGAGAGTGTGAGAGAGTGGGAGAGTGAGACAGTAAGAGGAAGTGTGAGAATGGGAGAGTGAGACAGTAAGAGAGAGTGTGAGAGTGGGAGAGTGAGACAGTAAGAGAGAGTGGGAGAGTGAGAAAGTAGGAAGGTGTGTGAGAGTGAGACAGTAAGAAAAAATGAGTGAGAGAGTAGGAGACTGAGTGGGAGAGTGAGACAGTAAGACAGGATGTGAGAGTGGGAGAGTGAGACAGTAAGAGAAAGTGTAATAGTGGAAGAGTGTGAATGTGTGTATGTGTGTGTGCGTGTACTCATCTAATTGTGGTTGCAGGGGTCGAGACACAGCTCCTGGCCCAGCCAGGAGCTGTGTGTATGTGTATGCATGTAAGTGTATTTATATGGCGGGGGATTGTGAATGTGTGAGGGTGAAGATGGCTCCTGTTCATCTAGGCCGCTAACGGTTAGTAGGCCGATTGTACATTTGATGCATACATGCATGAGTGTGTGCGTATGTGTACACACACATACACACATTCACACACAGTCACTTCGTATGTACACACTGTCTTTTGTGTGCTTAAATTTCTATCAGTTCTAGAAACCTCTTTGTCCTGCTTTTACTCTCATTGGAAGCTATGTTATTGTATTTTGTTTACTGTCAGTTCTTTCTGACCTAACACCTGTGCATAAACTCACTAGTGTGTGTGGGGCCTACATCTGGTGACCCAAAGTTTCCTACCGAGCTTTTCTTCCTTACGTAATGTATGTACTGTATGTATGATATTCAGTTCTCCAGAGTAGTGTTTGTGGCTCCCAGCTACCAGTGATGCAGGGTCAAATGCTAATCATTCATCATTCCACCACAAAAATGTGATTTGTACATCACATGCAACAGAGGTGTCGTCTGGGATTCCAGCACTGTTGCGGCTGCACGATGATTCTCATTGTAACGGCACTCGTGTCGTCTTGGTTTCCCTTCACTTTCTTCTTCTCTATAATTATTCTATTAACATTAACCGTGCTTCAAATACCACTCCACGTTTGCACTATGCTATTAGGTGAACAATTTAAACCTTATTGTCCACATTTGTTTGAGGAAAACACCAGAGTCCTGAGAATACTGTATATTTTCCCTTGGATTATTTCTTGTATTTATGATTGTTTTATTATTCACTACCTCATCTATCCTTATCTCTTATCTCACTGGCTTGGGTCACACTTGTTTGAATTTGCAGTTACTGGCTTGTGGCAACACCACCTACATCTGACACTAGGCCTCCAGCCTCTCTTACCTGGAACTGATTCCACATTCATTTTTTTATATAAATTGTAGTCCTCACCTCCCTTTTTTTATTTAGGGCAGCTTATAATTGACTACTCGGGTTGTTCGATGACACTGACAGCTGTCGTGATCCTTGTAATGACCTTAGTGGGCGAAAACCCACTAAAGATTCACGAGCACTATATGATGCTGTTACTCCCGACGGTTACCATTTTGTCCTAGGCACATGTCGATTAGACACTAGGCCTGTTGTATTTGCGTGTGTGTACGGTGTGTGTGTGTGTGTGTGTGTGTGTGTGTGTGTGTGTGTGTGTGTGTGTGTGGGGGGGTGTGGGTGTGTGTGTGTGTGTGTGTGTGTGTGTGTGTGTGTGTGTGTGTGTGTGTGTGTGTGTGTGTGTGTGTGTGTGTGTGTGTGTGTGTGTGTGTGTGTGTGTGTGTGTGTGTGTGTGTGAGTGTGTGTGTGTGTGTGTGTGTGTGTGTGTGTGTGTGTGTGTGTGTGTGTGTGTGTGTGTGTGTGTGTGTGTGTGTTTGTGTGTGTGTGTGTGTGTGTGAGTTTGTACTCACCTAGTTGAGGTTGCGGGGGTCGAGTCCGAGCTCTTGGCCCCGCCTCTTCACTGATCGCTACTAGGTCACTCTCCCTGAGCCGTGAGCTTTATCATACCTCTGCTTAAAGATATGTATGGATCCTGCCTCCACTACATCGCTTCCCAAACTATTCCACTTACTGACTACTCTGTGGCTGAAGAAATACTTCCTAACATCCCTGTGATTCATCTGTGTCTTCAGCTTCCAACTGTGTCCCCTTGTTACTGTGTCCAATCTCTGGAACATCCTGTCTTTGTCCACCTTGTCAATTCCTCTCAGTATTTTGTATGTCGTTATCATGTCCCCCCTATCTCTCCTGTCCTCCAGTGTCGTCAGGTTGATTTCCCTTAACCTCTCCTCGTAGGACATACCTCTTAGCTCTGGGACTAGTCTTGTTGCAAACCTTTGCACTTTCTCTAGTTTCTTCACGTGCTTGGCTAGGTGTGGGTTCCAAACTGGTGCCGCATACTCCAATATGGGCCTAACATACACGGTGTACAGGGTCCTGAATGATTCCTTATTAAGATGTCGGAATGCTGTTCTGAGGTTTGCTAGGCGCCCATATGCTGCAGCAGTTATTTGGTTGATGTGCGCTTCAGGAGATGTGCCTGGTGTTATACTCACCCCAAGATCTTTTTCCTTGAGTGAGGTTTGTAGTCTCTGACCCCCTAGACTGTACTCCGTCTGCGGCCTTCTTTGCCCTTCCCCAATCTTCATGACTTTGCACTTGGTGGGATTGAACTCCAGGAGCCAATTGCTGGACCAGGTCTGCAGCCTGTCCAGATCCCTTTGTAGTTCTGCCTGGTCTTCGATCGAGTGAATTCTTCTCATCAACTTCACGTCATCTGCAAACAGGGACACCTCAGAGTCTATTCCTTCCGTCATGTCGTTCACAAATACCAGAAACAGCACTGGTCCTAGGACTGACCCCTGCGGGACCCCGCTGGTCACAGGTGCCCACTCTGACACCTCGCCACGTACCATGACTCGCTGCTGTCTTCCTGACAAGTATTCCCTGATCCATTGTAGTGCCTTCCCTGTTATCCCTGCTTGGTCCTCCAGTTTTTGCACCAATCTCTTGTGTGGAACTGTGTCAAACGCCTTCTTGCAGTCCAAGAAAATGCAATCCACCCACCCCTCTCTCTCTTGTCTTATTGCTGTCACCATGTCATAGAACTCCAGTAGGTTTGTGACACAGGATTTCCCGTCCCTGAAACCATGTTGGCTGCTGTTGATGAGATCATTCCTTTCTAGGTGTTCCA
>NC_091339.1:11708083-11728083 GCF_038502225.1 Cherax quadricarinatus | reverse complement strand
GTGGACACTATTCCTCTGTAGTCACCCTGCCTCAAAGATCACCCTGTCTCGGTGGTCACCCTGTCTCGGTGGTCACCCTGCCTCTGTGGTCACCCTGCCTCTGTGGTCACCCTGCCTCTGTGGTCACCCTGCCTCTGTGGTCACCCTGCCTCGGTGGTCACCCTGCCTCTGTGGTCACCCTGCCTCTGTGGTCACCCTGCCTCGGTGGACACCCTTCATCGGTGGTCACCCTGCCTCAATGGTCACCCTGCCTCTGTGGTCACCCTGCCTCGGTGGTCACCCTGCCTCTGTGGTCACTCTGCCTCGGTGGACACCCTGCCTCAATGATCACCGTCTCGGTGGTCACCCTGCCTCTGTGGTCACCCTGCCTCTGTGGTCACCCTGCTTCTGTGGTCACCCTGCCTCTGTGGTCACCCTGCCTCGGTGGTCACCCTGCCTCTGTGGTCACCCTGCCTCTGTGGTCACCCTGCCTCGGTGGACACCCTTCCTCGGTGGTCACCCTGCCTCAATGGTCACCCTGCCTCTGTGGTCACCCTGCCTCTGTGGTCACCCTGCCTCTGTGGTCACCCTGCCTCTGTGGTCACCCTGCCTCTGTGGTCACCCTACCTCTGTGGTCACCCTGCCTCTGTGGTCACCCTACCTCTGTGGTCACCCTGCCTCTGTGGTCACCCTACCTCTGTGGTCACCCTGCCCCTGTGGTCACCCTACCTCTGTGGTCAACCTGCCTGCATGCAGTGCAAATGGTAAGAAAGAGGTGATTGTTTACATTATGACTAAAAATAAGCCGGATATTTGGGTTCTAAGCAAAAAAAAGCTGAAAGAGGTAGAGGAGTTTCAGTGGGAAGAAATGAATGGGAATAAGTCAGGAGTATCTGAGAGAGTTAGAGCTAAATAAGGGGTAATAATGTTCAAGGATTAGTTATGGCAGGAGAAGAGGGAATATAAATGTATAAATTCAAGGATTATGTTGATTAAAATAAGGGCCAGATGTGAAAAGTGGGTCATAATAAGTGTTTATGCAATTGGAGAAGAGAGGAGTGTAGAGGAGAGAGAGAGAGAGATTTTGGAAGATATTAAGTGAATGTTTAGGGAGTTTTGAACCAACTGAGAAAGTAATTGTGGTAGGGGCCCTAAATGCTAAAGTGGGAGAAACAGTTATAGAGGGTGTGGTAGGTAAATGTGGGGTACCAGGGGTAAATGATAATGGGGGGGGGCCTTTGACTGAAATTTGTATAGAAAGGGGTTTGGTAGTAGGTAATAAATATTGTAAGAAAAAAGGATAAATAAGTATACGAAATGTGATATAGGGCGTAATGACAGTAGTTTGTTGGACTATGAATTAGTAGATAAAAGGTAGATGAGTAGACTTCAGCATATGTATGTCTGTAGACGGGCCACATATATACTGGATCCATTTAGTTGTAGCTACAATGAAACTAAAAGGTAGATGGGATACAAGGAAAATGGTATCAGCAAGTAAAGGAGCGATGAAGGTTTATAAACTAAAGGAGGTAGCAGTTACGGTAAGATATAAACGAGTATTGGAGGATAGAGTAATGTGAGTATAGGCAAAGAGGATGAAAGTTAAAGAGTAGATTTAAGAATGTAGTGTTAGATTGTTGAGCAGAAGTGTGAGATCACAGGAAAGTGGACGCATAAGGGAAGAAGAGCAGTGGGTGGAAAGATGAGGTATAGAGAGAAAAAAGTTAGCATATAGGTTTTTATAAAGTAGAAGTTATATAAGGAGGGAGAAGTATATGGAAAGAAAACAGGGAGAGGAAATGAAAGAGTGGGTGAAATGCTATCAATAAATGTTGCTGAGAATAAGATAAAGTTTTGGAGTGACGGTAACGAGTTGAATAAGCCAAGGAAAACTAATGGGTTTGACAATTAAAAATAGAAGAGGAAAGTTACTAGTTGGAGAGTTGGAGGTATCGGGAAGATAGAGGGAATTATTTTAAGGAACTCTTAAATATTGATGAAGATAGAGAAGCTGTGACTTCTTGCATTGGGTGAGAAAGCGCCAGATGTGAGTGTGTGGGAGGTTCATGAGACTGTGAATAGAAAGAAAGGCGATGAAACAGTTAGGATTGATAAGATCAAGATGTTAAAGAATTTGGAGATATAGTTTTGGAATGGTTGGTAAATGTATGAAAGAAGAAAAGGATTGGCAGAGAACATGTATACTTTCTTTATATGAAGGCAAAGGGGGCAAAATAGAACATAAAAATTATAAGGAACAAGGCTGTTGAGTATAACTGGTAAAGTGTATGGTAGAGTATTATTGAAAGAATTAATAGTAAGAACTAAACTCTTTTCTACAGCCCAGTAGCTTTAACAGCGTTGTAGGAAAGAGTTCATTTGTGTTACAGATAGTACCTCTGACGTAATATAATGAAGTGCTAGTTTTGACTCCTTCCTCTTTCTTGTAAGCTCGTTGAACTAGTACACCAAACAGGGACTAGAATGAAATTAGCCCAGAGTCATCTACACCATCGTGTGTCCTTGGGTAAGGAGTACCACATCCAGTTCCGCTGGATGCGCTACTCTTAAGGATCGTATGGTCCAGTGGATAAGGGCGTCATGTGTTTTCGCCCACCATGAGGCAGGCCAAAGCAGCATGGGCTCGAGTCCTTGGCTAGTGCAGTGTTGTTATTGATCAATACCACTCGTTCGTGATCACAATAAATAAATAATATATATATATATATATATATATATATATATATATATATATATATATATATATATATATATATATATATAATGCCGTGCCGAATAGTAAAATTGGGAAATTAGCATGAACTCATTCAAAATTAAAACCTATCTAAAATTTTCTCATACGCTCAAAGAAATGTTTTTTTTTCATTTATGTTAATGTAAAAATTAATAATTTTGTACCAAAAGAACCTTAGTTAGGTTACCTAACCTTATTATAACATTCGCAGTTTAATTCAGCCTAATCCAACTTTATATATTTTAGATAAGTTTACAATAATTTAATAACAAACAAACACTATGAAATATATTTTTTCTTTAGGTTCAGAATAATTTTTGCGAAATTATTGCATACACAAATTTTCGCTTTCCTTATACGGCAAGAAGATCGTTGCTGTTTAAGCCAAAATCACGAAAGAGCTTGGAATTTCACCGTTTTTTCACAGTTGTTATTCTGTATATTGTGATATCACTTGTTTACAGTGATCTATCATTCAACTTCCCCTATCATTCATCTCCACAGATGAATGATAGCTCTAGACATTTCGTCTTGCAATCAACGCGTTAGGAGCTTGCATTGTTGCAGAAACAGAGTAGGAAATCCAGGCAGATTCGTTCAGGGGAACGAGTCGTTATACCACATCTATCCTCATGCTCCTCAAAGCCGTATTTTTATATACCAATACCTCATTTTAAACGACTTCCAGTGAAGAAAAACAACTGATGGAGACTCGAACCATAGTCGTGGCAAGTAGCAGAGTCCAGCGCTGTACCAGTGAGCTACGAGGCTTTTTTGACTTATGCCTGAGCAGCCACCAACTGTGATCCAACTGTCTCTACCCACAGCCCCAGAAGCTTTCATGGAACTTACATTCTCATACCCATTGAAGCTATCCATAATCACCATAACTAACAACAGCAACAATAGCAAAAAGCACAAAAACAACAAGAACAACAACAAAGAACAGCAACAGCATCATACACTCGCTACCCTTAGCCAAGTAAACGTAATGCCAAAATATTGTAGGCTGTGTGATTTTAGAAGAAAACCTTTGGTCTCGGCCATGTTTTGACTCCCAATAATAAATGACTTCCCAGGTGGGTAGCACATCCTGCAAGAGGAGGCAGGAGGGAAAGAAAGATAATGATTTGTGCACTGAAGAAGAGGCATGAAAATAGTGATGACGCATGGTACGGTTGTGTTTTCCACCGTCCCTATTGTTTTCATGGTGAACATCTTAGAATTTTCGCTGATGTATAATAAATTCTGGGTGCCGTAAAAAAAAAAAAGTGGCTGTGATCATTGACTTTGTGGTTCATGTTTAAAATTTCATTGTATCGGAAGAGTATATATAACATAAAATTTCAGCGCATGAAGGTATGACTCCTTCCCCGGCTGGGCACTCCAGCAGTGACTGGGGACTCCTCTCAATACCTTGTCTCTCACACACTCCTGAGTAATTTCATCATTATAATGCGAACTTTTTCTTTTGTATTGACTTCGCATTGCAAAATAACATTATTTTCACTATCTGGATATTGTCATAATAGCTACTGCAGAGGCCAGGCATATCTAAATGCCTCGAGCCCACGTGTTGAAAATACTGTCCCTCACCACTCAAGATAGAGAGAGGCTTCTCTTGCAGCCAGATGGCTAATCTCAGGATCTTAAAAGACATCCATGAACCAGTTATATATGTAACAGAAACGAGCTTGGCGTCACAACAAGGAGAAATTCCACTCAAATAATCAATTAATCTCTCTCGTGCTGTATTGTAAAGTTGCAGCCGAGATATTCCATCAAAGGAAATCGCTTCTCGAGCTCCTAAGATCATCAAAATATCTTCAAATTATTGTAAATAACCAGAAGAGGCCTACATCAAGTACTGTTAAATAGGATGCTCAGCTGATGCTGACACTACTGAAAGGAGTTCTCACACTGAAATTAACAACAGCAGAAGAGTTTTGAGATTCGTTTGCCCAATAATGAAGATAGCCATTGATCTGTAAGCTCCATTCCTACACATAAGAGTACACCTGACATTACATTTCTAACATCTACCGGTACACCTGCCATCAACGCTCAATCTGCCAACTCCGAGTATTCCCTTCTAGATCTACCAGGGACTGCCGTAGCTAACAATCAACTGACCGACATTGTACGTGAACAAGTGTAGGGCCAAAACACAAGTAGCAAGGATATATTTGGTATGTCGGAGCGAGGGCGTAGAAAAGGACATAAAATAAGACGTGGAAGATGTCGTGGAAGAGAAATAAGTAGCCACCCACAGCCGCCTCATCTGCTTCCACCACAGCCCCAGGCAAGTGCCCGCCAGGAACTTAATAATTTCAACAGCAGCAGAACATACCAAGAATTCGGCTGCCTAATCAGCAGCATTATACAAGTTGTGCAGGAAATAGGACACTTTCCTCCAAGGCACCTAGGCAGTGCTCCTCCTGAATTTGTCTGCTAGGTAACAAGTGTAATTAAGATAAATGGTTCAGAGAACCGACAAGTTGATAAATTAGACACATGTGCAGCACTTGGGTATTTTATTGAAGCAACGTTTCAAAACATAGTGGCTTTCCCGTCCTTCTTTTATAGGACTGATGAAGCCACTTTGTGGCGAAACGTTTCCTCAGTAAAGATACCCAAGTGTTTCACATGTGTCTAATTTATCGTGTAATTACTACCACAAGAGTGGATATCAAGAAAAATGCTGAAAAACAGAAAGGTATTAGAAAGGATCACCAATTCTTCAGAAATATGTTCCCGACACAAACAAGCAGGATCTCAGACCTGCGAACACCCAGCTGCTCCTTTCTCAGCTAAGCACGTGGTTTAGTAGGACGCTTCATTGCGAACGTTGGTGAGCTCACGCACAGCTTCGTGAACACTGAAAGTCCTGGCATAATTGCCATTGTTGAAACATTTTCAATGAAAGATCTTCAGAAAATCTTGCTAGAATTGCTGGCTACATCTCATGCATGTGATGAGTCAGACAGGGTCAGGGAGGAAGACTTGCCGTATGATTTTCTAGAAGTATACATGCTTAGCTCACTGATGTTACTATTCCTAATTACCAAGAAATGAAGTTTATCAAGCTACGTACAAACCCTAGTACCTCTATTCTAGCGTGTGTAATGTACAAAACTCAAGGGCAAAGTGCAAACTTGATTAACTTCCTGATGGAAAAATGTGGACACCCATCTGCTTTACTATAACTGTCACCCAGCGTCTTACACATTGGGATTTCAATGAAGTTTTTGCAGTGTTTAACTTGAAAAACTTTCATGACTTCCTACTTATAACTCTGGCTCGTCCCTTGACCCAATAGTGAGTGATTTATCAAAAGGTACAGTTACGTGCTAACTTGGATAATCTGATCACAAGGTCGTCTCTATCACATTAATGTTTTGGTTGTATTGTTTCGTCGGGTGAATATTCTTGTTGCTCTCAAAGGTTCACCAGAGTTTGAAGCCGATTCGTCCTGATGATAATTTTGTTTTTGTCTCAGCCTCCCATTTATAAGTGGCCTAGCTTTATATTTCCTTCATTTACCAATAGGCTTGCTGAGGAGCTCCCTATTATAAATAGTGGGATGTATCTTTTGCCTTCTTGTAGCCTTAAGATAAGATTAGATTTCGTTAGGATTTTTAACCCCGCAGGGTTAGCCACCCAGGATAACCCAAGAAAGTCAGTGTGTCATCGGGGACTGTCTAACTTATTTCCATTGGGGTCCTCAATCTTGTCCCCCAGGATGCGACCCACACCAGTCGGCTAACACCCAGGTACCTATTTGCTGCTAGGTGAACAGGACAACAGGTGTAAGGAAACGTGTCGAAATGTTTCCACCCGCCGGGAATCGAACCCGGGCCGTCTTCTTATGTTCTTATGAGTGTTCTTATGTTCTTATGAGTGGGAGGGGTTGGATTTGAGTGGGACTTGCACATCGGAGCTTGTTTCTTGGGTGGCATTGAAAATTGGGATGGGCAAATGTTTTGTTAGTGGGATGAATTGTAAAGGACCTGCCTAGTATGGGCCAACAGGCCTTCTGCAGTGTTCCTCCTTTCTTATGTTCTTATGTCTGTGTGTGAAGCGAGAGCTTAACCACCAGGCGACCGGGCCTGGTGGCCTGGTGGCCAAACCAAGACTGATGTAAAGACTTCATTGCATACTGCAGGTGAGGGATGTACTTAAGTTATTGATTAAGCATTTTTTTAGAGAAAGTGTTCAATTGGTTATTAAAATCACCTTGGAGAAGAGCATTCATTCCTTGCAGAGGCGATGTGTTCCGAGAAAAGGGTCTTCCACTTTCCTCTTTCTCCCACAGTAGCGTTGTGTGTGATAGGTTTTTCACCTCGTTCTGTTGGTAACTTTAACAGGATGGGACTATCTTTACTAGCAATCAAGAAAAAGCTTACTGGTTTGCTTAATACTTTGCTGCCAAGATCAAAGTCCCTTTTCCAATTAGAACACCTCCATTGCTAGCTGCAAAAAAATAAGTATCAGAGGTGAAGAATATCTCCTGCTTGAATCTTTGGACCAAGAAAAGGCAGTGGGTCCAGATAAGGTGAGCCCAAGATTACTGAATAGAAGTGTAGACCACTTAACTTAGCCTCTAACTTGCATATGTTACCACTGTCTACAAGTGTAAAGGCCCTCTCGGTGGAAAGAGATGTAGTCACTGTTCACAAAAACAAAAGCAGAGTGGAAATCAGCATCAGACCGGTGTCACTCCTGTCAGTCACTGGCAAAATTCTTCAGACAGTAATCTCTTTTTTGACTACCACTTGCTTCTTTTTGGCCGACATCATGGCTTCTAGAATGTTCGCTCTGCTACTGATCTAATAAATCTCAACCCCTATGTAACACCAGTAGCTGGATGATTCCAAGATCAGCTGGACATTGCTTGTGATTTCGACCGAATATGGCACAAGGGTCTCCTTGCAAAACTGTAGGAACCTGAAATCTCTGGCTTGGCACTATGTGCACCTCCTGAGTGATTACAATCATGGTAGATCTTTAAGAGTAATTCTCATTGTGGCAGAGTCAACAAGAGTCAACAAGTAGATGGCTGTTATCCACAAGAAAGTGTGCTTCGTCAAATGTTGTGGAATGTTTGCTTCAATTACCTTCTTCACCTCATCCTAGAAACCCATGCCTAAGCAGACGATTTCCTCAAGAGAGGAATTGCAGAGCTGCGCACATATATAACAATTACCAGCTTACGACTATGTCAGCGTTGGGGATAACAGTGGCAGGTTACCATTGTTTCTGAGAAAACACAAAGAATGAAGGTCTTTGGGCACAATGATGGAACAGTGATAACAATGAATGGGAGAGTGTTGGAACCCGGGGATGAGGTGGATATGCAAGGGGCAAAATTTGATTTAAGATTGTTTACGAATAACCACGTACGCTGAGGTCAATGGTCACGTGAGGTCAAACCTGTTCTAAGCTACCTGGGAGTTAGCGTGGGGTGTTACCGAGCACCATGGCTTGTTGTAGTGTTTTAGAATTTCAGGTTAAAGTGTTGAAGGAGATTCTACTTCTTCAGGAGGAAAATAAGAGGCTGAAGCTTTGCCTAGATTGGTTTGGGAGCGAGTGTGAGATGGTTGGAGCTGGTAAGGAGGAAATGATCACCAGCAGTGAGTTGGAGAAGGGCAACTGCTTTAAGTGGCAAGTGATTCACAGTTCAGGAAGAAGGAAGATAAGGAAGGCTAATAGAGAAGATGTGAAGGTAGGAAATCGATTCTCTGTTCTCCAGGACGAGTGTACTGCAGTGGTTAGTGAGGTTAAAGGAACCACTGACTCCCCTGCTAGTCAAGGTAAGAATATTTTGAATGTGGAAGACTCTCAGGTAAGATATATGGACTGTGCTTTTTGTAACAGAGATAGGAAGGTCAGACAGAGGGTGTGCCTCCCAGGAGCTGATGTTGATGACATAGTCACCAGGTTGGATAATATTATGTCAGGTAATGGGAACAAGCCCATTATCTGTCTTAGTGCTGGGGGTAATGACATTGGGAAGGGCAGGAGACAGGAGCTACTGGATAAGTACATGTCAGCCATAGAAGTAGTCAGGTCTAAGGGAGGGATCCCAATCTTGCCTAGAAAGGGAATGGGCAATGAATGGATGTCTAGGGCAATTGGTATAAATTACTGGCCAGACAGGTACTGCAAGAAACTTGCAATCCTATTCATTGAAAACTGGGACAAATTCTATGGCAAACGTGGTATGTATGCAAGGGATGGTGTTCATCTCTCTGGGGCTGAAGTGGTTACATTAGCCAATTCGATTGAGGGGGGTAATTGATGAATTGTCTAGGACTTCAAACTGATAGATTATAGAGGTATGGGTGTTTGTGGGAAACAATCAAGCTGCAGTATTAGGGATGAAAACAGCAGATATTACCAGGATACCTCATGGATATGTTTAAAAGACAATATTGAAAATAAAGCTGATAGTAAAGGCAAAGCAGTTGATCAACAAAGAGAGATGGTAGTGGACAATGAGTGACTTGCTCCCTTAAGGTTTACTATATAAATAGTAGGAATCTAAGAAATGAGATAGATGAACTAAGATTACTTCCAAGTGCAGGTAATATAGATATTATTGCTATAACAGAGACATGGTTCAACCTAAAAGATAGAGAAATGCCTTCTGAATGCAACAGAGTTATAAACTATTCCACACTGACAGGGACAACAGGAAGGGTGGTGGAATGGCGATGTATGTCAGAGATAATTTAAATTGTTGTGTTAGACAAGACATAAGATTAGAAACATTGAACACAGAATCTGTTTGGCTACAGTATCACGAGGGTCGTGACAAATTAATTTTGGGTGTGATATATAGGCCCCCAAACCTTGCTAGGGAGTGCAGTAAGCTGCTATAGGACAAAATTCATAAGGCGTCTAGACGTGGAAATGTTGTGTTAATAGGAGACTCTAACTTTAGACAAATTGATTGGAACAATGTGACAGGAAATCTTGAGTCTAGTGACTTTCTTAATACAGTTCAGGATTGCTTTATAAAACAGTTTGTGACAGAACCAACTAGAGGAAACAATCTACTTGACTTGGTTCTTGCCAACAAATATTCACTAATTAATAATCTTGAGGTTAATGATGAGCTTGGGGAAAGTGATCACAAATCACTTAGTTTCAGTCAAGTGACAGTTGTGTATTAAACCACTGGAACGTATATTCGGTCAAGTGACAGTTGTGTTTTAACTACTGGAACGTTTATTCAGTCAAAGTTAGGGCTGTGTGACACTCACAATAACGTTCATTCAGTCAAGTTGTAGTTTGTCTCATAATCAAAAGAGACTATAGAGTTTACATTAAAAACAATCCTGCTGGAGCAGAAATCTCCTTTATCGACAAATGAATAATCTCTCTCTCCCTCTCTCTCTTTTTTTTTTTTTTTTTTTAACAGGGTTTGAAGGTTTAGGATCGCTAACTTTATTGACAAGCTATTTACAGGTTAAGGATTCCTAACTTTGTTGGCAAGCTAAGTGCTGTTACCTACATCAGCTCATTTGAAAGCATTTTTATTGTATTGAGACAGACAAGTAGGGAACAGGATGAAGTTGGAGCCATCTGTGGGCCAGCATTTTCATTTGATCAACTGACTTTATCTCGTTGACATCATTATGCTGTACGAATGTGTTCCATACTCGAGTCATCCTGGGTATATATGATCTCAGATGGAGTGATGTTCTGGAGAAGGGTACAGCCAGAGTGAAGTTGCTGCTTTCTGCCCGTCTTGTGGCATAAAAGCTTGTTTCACGCTGTCCTCGAAGTGGATCCAAGTGTGGTACTTTGACAATATTGGCCTTGTACATAACAGTAAGGCCACCCACATCCCTCCTATGTTGAAGGCTCTGCTGAAATGACAGATCTATCTAGGATGGGTCCAGGCGAGAGATGAGACGTCTTGCTCTGTTCTCTACTCTGTCAAGCAGTCGCAGATGAGAGGGGGGGGGGGCAGGCAAACCAAGAAAACTCTCTCTCTCTCTCTCTCTCTCTCTCTCTCTCTCTCTCTCTCTCTCTCTCTCTCTCTCTCTCTCTCTCTCTCTCTCTCTCTCTCTCTCTCTCTCTCTGTCTCTCTCTTTATCTCAATTCTTTTATTTACATAAGGTATTTTCAGCGTTAGATTTAAGATTTCTAAACATTATCTACAAGCTAAGAACTGTCACCTATCTTACCATATTTGAAAGCCTTTTTATTGTTACGAAACATACAAACAGAGACCAGGGTAAAGTTGGAGCCAGCAGTGGATCAACGATTTCATTTGATCATCTAGCATTATTTCAACGATGTTGTGATTCTGTACGGTTATGTTCCAGATTTGATTCATTCTAGGCATGAATGTTCTCAGGTGAAGTGATGTTATTAAGAAGGGTATAGCCAGAGTGTAGTTCCTGTTGGCCGTCCATCATGTTGTACAGAATGGAAATAAATGGTATAAAGTACCGACACAATGGAAATATAAACATATATGCAGTATAATGTGATCCTTTATTGACAACGTTTCGCCCACACAGTGGGCTTTTTCAAGCCACAAACAGATCTGTAGATGAATGGTTCACAGAACCGACATGTTGATAAATTAGACACATGTGAAACTCTTGGGTATCTTTATTAAGGAAACGTTTCGCCACACAGTGGCTTCATCAGTCCATACACAGGATAAACTTGAAGAACAGGAGGAGAATGAGAACGATGGACTGACCACATCGACTCAAGGTTGAGGGACTGATTACCTCATTCTCCTCCTGTTCTTCAAGTTTCTCCTGTGTATGGACTGATGAAGCCACTGTGTGGCGAAATGTTTCCTTAATAAAGATACCCAAGAGTTGCATATGTGTCTAATTTATCAACAAACAGATCTACTTGGGGTGGAAGGTACGCGAGTATTTATAGTGAGGTTCAGAATGTTGGGTCAGGTGGACCATCAAGGACATTACCAGTAATAGACAGGACAAGCTTCCATCCTCTGCAGGGGTATATATAATCCCTTGTAATGACTGCAGCAAATTATACGTGGGCGAAACATCAAGCACCTCCAAACACGTATTTCAGAACACCAATACGCAAGCAGGTCTCACGATCCAAGGAATGCCTGTGTACAACACCGTAATTCACAAAACCATTTAATAAACAACAGAAGCTCAAGATGGAAATAAATGGTATAAAATACCGACACAATGGAAATATAAACACAAATGCAGTATAATGTGATCCTTTATTGACAACGTTTCACCCACACAGTGGGCTTTTTCAAGTCACACACGGATCTACCTGGGGTTGGAAGGTACGAGAGTATTTATAGTCATGTTGAGGTCAGGTGGAGAATGCTGCAGCTGATGATCTACCGGGTGGGGTTATAGAGTCTTGGGTAGCTTGGCAGGGGTATTGGACAAGTTTTGAGTAGACCTTCTGCAGTGTTCTATGTTCTTATGTGGGATAGCGATGAAGAAGTTTCTTGGCGAGTGGTTCAGCTATGTTATAGAAGCCATTGTTCTGGTTGAAATTGTTGGTTGTAGAGATGAGCGATGATTCCAGGATTCTTCTGTATTGAGTGTTGTCTTCTGTGGCTATAAGTCTTGAGTTTCTGTAGTTAACTAAATGGTTGTGTGAATTGCGATGTTGTACACAGGCATTCCATTGCCAAACATGTTTCCAACATCTTTGCCAAAACATCATTCCAAGTATCTACCTCCACAACCACGACCATCAAGGACATCACCAGTAGTAGACAGAACAAGCCTCCATCCTCTGCAGGGGTATACATAATCCCTTGTAATGACTGCAACAAATTATATGTGGGCGAAACATCAAGAGACCTCCAAACACGTATTTCAGAACACCAATATGCAAGCAGGACTGACGATACAAGGAATGCCTGTGTACAACATCGCAATTCACACAACCATTTAGTTAACTACAGAAACTCAAGACTTATAGCCACAGAAGACAACACTCAATACAGAAGAATCCTGGAATCATCGCTCATCTCTACAACCAACAATTTCAACCAGAACAATGGCTTCTATAACATAGCTGAACCACTCGCCAAGAAACTTCTTCATCGCTATCCCACATAAGAACATAGAGCACTGCAGAAGGTCTACTCAAAACTTGTCCAATACCCCTGCCAAGCTACCCAAGACTCTATAACCCCACCCGGTAGATCATCAGCTGCAGCATTCTCCACCTGACCTCAACATGACTATAAATACTCTCGTACCTTCCAACCCCAGGTAGATCCGTGTGTGACTTGAAAAAGCCCACTGTGTGGGTGAAACGTTGTCCAGAAGCTCAAGACTAATCGCCAGAGAAGACAACACTCAGTACCGAAGAATCCTGGAATCATCGCTTATCTCTATATCCGACAACTTCAACCAGAATAATGGCTTCTGTAACATAGCTGAACCACTTGCCAAGAAACTTCTTCATCGTTATCCCACATAAGAACATAGGAATGGAGGAACACTGCAGAAGGTCTGCTCACATACTTATCCAATCTCCCTTCCAAGCTACCCAAGATTTTAGACTCTTTAATCCCACTCGGTACATCATCAGATGCAGCATTCTCCACCTGACCCAGCATTCTGAACCTGACTATAAATAATCACGTACCTTCCACCCCAGGTAGATATGTTTGTGACTTGAAAAAGCCCACTATGTGGGCGAAACGTTGTCAATATAGGATCACATAATACTGCATATGTGTTTATATTTCCATGTTGTACAGAAGTTGTCTTCTAGCTATCCGCGAAGTGGGGCAAGTGTAATACCTCGACAAGTCATTTTGACGGTCATAAAAAAGTGAGGGGTAGTCTGAAACTGCTGTCATTTGCCGTGAAATTATCGTCTCAAGAATTTTGACTGTGATTGACAGGAGTGACACTGGTCTATTGTTGCTGATTTTCGCTCTGCTCTTCTTATTGCGAACAGGGACTACAATTGACTCTTTCCACAGAGAAGACCATTTACATTCTGCTAGACAATGGAGATTGTTAGGTAAGACACATATGCAACAGTTAGGTATCTTTATTATGAAACGTTTCGCCTACACAGTAGGCTTCTTCAGTCAAGTACAGAAAAGTTGATAGAAGCAGAAGATACTTGAAGACGATGTAATCAGTCCATCACCCTTAAAGTTTTGAGGTGGTCAGTCCCTCAGTCTGGAGAAGAGCATTGTTCCATAGTATGAAGTTCTTACCTCTGAGTTCTTACCTCTCCTAGTGGCCTACGTCTCACCTCTCGGCGCTATAAAAAGGCTCCATCCTGTCACTTCTTCTCCATATTGTTTCATACTATGGAACAATGCTCTTCTCCAGACTGAGGGACTGACCACCTCAAAACTTTAAGGGTGATGGACTGATTACATCGTCTTCAAGTATCTTCTGCTTCTATCAACTTTTCTGTACTTGACTGAAGAAGCCTACTGTGTAGGCGAAACGTTTCATAATAAAGATACCTAACTGTTGCATATGTGTCTTACCTAACAACCTGTCGGTATTTTATACCATTTTAATGTACAATGGAGATTGATGCCAGTTAGAAATAAAGCTAAGCTTGTCTGTTCACTAATCCTATGCTCACCTACTCTGGAACCCCAGCCCTTCCTTGCTCCAGGGATTTATGGAGGAGATATACTTCATCCTGCCTAATTGTCACTTCTGTCAACTTGGACACAGTTCTTGGCAGCAACGTAGTCACCAAACTGGTCAGCTTTCTCTTGATTGCTCGTACAGATAGTCCCGTCATGTCGATTTAGGGGTGAAATAATTTCATCAAGTGAATATCCTTGTTGATCCTTTCTCCCTCACTCCTTTCTCTCCTCTGTCTCTCTGTCTGTGTCTGTCTGTCTGCCTGTCTATCTGTCTCTGTCTGTCTGTCTCTGTCTGTCTATCTGTCTGTCTGTCTCTTTGCCTCTCTCTGTCTGTCTGTCTGTCTGTCTCTCTCTCTCTCTCTCTCTCTCTCTCTCTCTCTCTCTCTCTCTCTCTCTCTCTCTCTCTGTCTCTCTCTCTCCCTGAGCCCCACTATTCTCCCTAACAGTTTTGATGCAAGTAATAATCTGTTCCACTCACCCACTCCACCTCTCCCTCTCCCTCTTCCATCCAATTACGACCATGCTCGCTTTTTCTCTCTGCCTCCCTCCCTCACTTTTTCTCTCGGAGTCACTGGTGGGATGGAGGCATAAATGGACGATGTGGAGGGAAGGGAGAGAAGCAGGATATAGGATGGGGAGAGAGACAGGATGGGGATAAAGGTGAGATTATTCAGGATTTTTTGGGAGTATGGATACTGGATCGTGAAGGATGGAGGCTGTGGGAGGTGGATGGGAGGATATAGTATTGTAGAGGAGGGAAGTTATCAAGGAAGTGAACAATATGAATTGTGGAATAAAGAGGATGGTGAGGAATGTAGAAAAGTGAAGGGAAGAGGGAGGGAAGGATGGAGATGAAGATAGAATGAAGAATAAGAGAACACTGGAACAGTGAAAGGATAGTGAGGGAGTTTAACTTACTAACACACACACACATATTATCTAGTGTAAGTCTCATTACTAAGATGAAATCGCCCAAATGTCACAGTAAAAATAACATCGGACTTAACGGCTACCGAGAATTTTTTTTTTCTTTAAATGGTGAAAAGTGTATATTCTTTCTGTTTTTTTTTTTTAATTCTCTAACGTCTTCTAGAGTTATAACAAGATTAAAATCTTATAAACACCATTATACACCGGAAGATTTTATATCTATTATAACTCTTCATGTTTTGGTGATTGGTTATTGGTAAATAATATGAAAGGGACCTTCTGTTATTTGTCCACAATTACAGAACATCTGGCATGAGCAAAGAAACACCAGACTATTTATACCTTGCTGACTGCCATATAAAAATCGCTTGTAAACCAGGTTGCGCAGCTTATGTGGCATATATGGCTGAGCGGAGAACCTCACCAGTCTTCTTGTGTGTGTTCGAATCCTTCTAACTGCGATCTCTCTCTGTCTACACACACACACACACACACACACACACACATACACACACACACACAAACACACATATGTATTTTTTTTTTTTTTTTTTTTATTATCACACCGGCCGATTCCCACCAAGGCAGGGTGGCCCGAAAAAGAAAAACTTTCACCATCATTCACTCCATCACTGTCTTGGACTCAAGTCCGGCCTGCCGGTTTCCCTGAATCCCTTCATAAATGTTACTTTGCTCACACTCCAACAGCACGTCAAGTATTAAAAACCATTTGTCTCCATTCACTCCTATCAAACACGCTCACGCATGCCTGCTGGAAGTCCAAGCCCCTCGCACACAAAACCTCCTTTACCCCCTCCCTCCAACCCTTCCTAGGCCGACCCCTACCCCGCCTTCCTTCCACTACAGACTGATACACTCTTGAAGTCATTCTGTTTCGCTCCATTCTCTCTACATGTCCGAACCACCTCAACAACCCTTCCTCAGCCCTCTGGACAACAGTTTTGGTAATCCCGCACCTCCTCCTAACTTCCAAACTACGAATTCTCTGCATTATATTCACACCACACATTGCCCTCAGACATGACATCTCCACTGCCTCCAGCCTTCTCCTCGCTGCAACATTCATCACCCACGCTTCACACCCATATAAGAGCGTTGGTAAAACTATACTCTCATACATTCCCCTCTTTGCCTCCAAGGACAAAGTTCTTTGTCTCCACAGACTCCTAAGTGCACCACTCACTCTTTTTCCCTCATCAATTCTATGATTCACCTCATCTTTCATAGACCCATCCGCTGACACGTCCACTCCCAAATATCTGAATACGTTCACCTCCTCCATACTCTCTCCCTCCAATCTGATATTCAATCTTTCATCACCTAATCTTTTTGTTATCCTCATAACCTTACTCTTTCCTGTATTCACCTTTAATTTTCTTCTTTTGCACACCCTACCAAATTCATCCACCAATCTCTGCAACTTCTCTTCAGAATCTCCCAAGAGCACAGTGTCATCGGCAAAGAGCAGCTGTGACAACTCCCACTTTGTGTGTGATTCTTTATCTTTTAACTCCACGCCTCTTGCCAAGACCCTCGCATTTACTTCTCTTACAACCCCATCTATAAATATATATATTAAACAACCACGGTGACATCACACATCCTTGTCTAAGGCCTACTTTTACTGGGAAAAAATTTCCCTCTTTCCTACATACTCTAACTTGAGCCTCACTATCCTCGTAAAAACTCTTCACTGCTTTCAGTAACCTACCTCCTACATATATATATATATATACATATATATATATGTATATATATATATATATATATATATATATATATATATATATATATATATATATATATATATATATATATATATATATATATATATGTCGTGCCGAATAGGCAGAACTTGCCATCTTGGCTTAAATAGCAACGCTCATCTTGCCATATAGGACAAGCGAAAATTTGTGTATGCAATAATTTCGCCAAAATCATTCTGAACCTAACGAAAAAATTATATTTCACTGTGTTTGTTTAGTATTAAATTACTATAAATAAATCTAAAATATATTTAGTTGGGTTAGGCTAAAATAAATTACTCTTGTTATAATAAGGTTAGGTAAGTTTTCTAAGATTCTTTTGGTGCAAAAATTATTTTTTTTTACATTAACATTAATGAAAAAAAATATATCTTTAAACGTATAAGAGAAAATTTTAGAAAGGACTTAATTTTAAATGAGTTCTTGCTAATTGACCAGTTTTACATATTCGGCACGACATATATATATATATATATATATATATATATATATATATATATATATATATATATATATATATATATATATATATATATATATATATATATATATATATCACAGGTCAAATTCAATTTATTTAATATTACTTAAAAGTCGTTGAACTATATTACTGTGGTTTCGTTCAGACTGATTTCCTGCAGATTTATGGCAGAGAAATATTTTATTCTGTTTATTCGGCAGAAAACCCACTTACTGAATAGACCAAAATCGACGGTTTGGCTTATTCGGCAGAATTAACAGAGTTAATTTTTTTTTGCCAGAAATCTGTGAAAATCAGTCAGGTGCAGGAAATAATTCAGCTGGCAGGGAGACTACTAGGTGATGGTGTTGAAGATGTGCAGGAAGATGATGTGGATGAGCTCTTTAGAGGTTGATGATGAAGACATATGTCCCAAGGAAATGTTGGCAGAGCTCAATGCACAGATACAAGGGAGGCAGAAAACAGAGGAAGATGAAAAAGACGATCCTGTGATTGCTATCACACTCAGCATACACACTGAAGTTCGTCGTTCGATACCCAGTACAGGTGGAAACATTAGAACGCGTTTCCTTAAAACACCTGGTGTTCCTGTTCACCTAGCAGTGAAGTACGTGTCTAATTTATCTTAAAATGTTCTGCATAACAGAGAACTTTATGTATAGTAGTATTAGTATGTCATTCATATTAGCTAGGCCTGTATACGTTGTACATGTACTTGTAGAAATAGAGATTATTATTATTATTATTATTATTATTATTATTATTATTATTATTATTATTATTATTATTATTATTATTATTATTATTTTTGCTGTTGTTGTTGTGATCACTTCCATGATGGTACACAGGGGCAGATTTTTTTACTGAAGAGGACCCTGACACATCCAGAAGCAATGCTCTGAAAATGGGATCTTGATCCCCTGATGATGCTGTACAGTCAGCTGTATAATGTACTTGATGAGTTAAACAAAGCAGAGATGCATTACAGAATTTCTCACTTCTCTACTAAAACCAGTGACATTTCTATCAGAGCCTCAATCATCCACCTCAACTGACAATCCACAACCCTCCACTTCAGCCAAGTAGGGTCAATACAACCCTCTCTACTCTGTTTCGAATCACCGACATACACCAACATCTACAACTTAAAGTAAGATATATTATTTCTATAACATTTATAGCCTTAACCAAAGCATTAAACATAACACATCTCAACAACCAGTCACACTTACCGTTACGAGGGTCTAAGGAACGTAACCTCATTTTCCTATTCGTTTATTACAGACATTTTTTTCTTAGACGCCATTTTCACGAGAATAAATGCAGTCATAATCGATGGTCAGCTGTGTATATATACTTATATGCCATATGTATATGTCATGGCGAATATGTAAAACGCGATTTTGGCTTTAACAGTAACGCTCTTCTTGCAGTATAAGGCAAGCGAAAGCTTGTGTAAGCAATAATTTCGCAAAAAATCATTCTGAAAATAACGAAAAAAATATATTTAAATGTGATTGTTTATTATTAAATTATTTAACATTATCTCAGATATACTTAGTTGGATTAGGCTAAATTAAATTGCGCTTGTTATGATAAGGTTAGGTATATATATATATATATATATATATATATATATATATATATATATATATATATATATATATATATATATATATATATATATATATATATATATATGTATGTATATATATAATGGGGTCCACCTCTGGTGTAAATTGTGGGACCCACAGCCTAGGAGAAGTGGATAAAAAGGCTTCAAGGAAGAATATTTGGATTTCTTCCTGAAGCCATTTGAATATTCCACTTCCCCTACCACCCCATCTTTTAAACTATATTTTTTTACCAATATATATATATATATATATATATATATATATATATATATATATATATATATATATATATATATATATATATGTCGTGCCAAATAGGCAGAATTTGAGATCTTGGCTTAAATAGCAACGTTCATCTTGCCATATAGGACAAGTGAAAATTTGTGTATGCAATAATTTCGCCAAAATTATTCTGAACCTAACGAAAAAAATATGTTTCACTGTGTTTGTATAGTATTAAATTATTGTAAACAAATCTAAAATATATTTAGTTGGGTTAGGCTAAAATAAATTGTTTTTGTTATAATAAGGTTAGGTAAGTTTTCTAAGATTCTTTTGGAGCAAAATTAAAAAATTTTACATTAACATTAATGAAAAAAATATATCTTTAAACGTATAAGAGAAAATTTTAGAAAGGACTTAATTTTAAATGAGTTCTTGCTAATTGACCAGTTTTACATATTCGGCACGACATATATATATATACATATATATATATATATCTATATATATATATATATATATATATATATATATATATATATATATATATATATATATATATATATATATATATATCGTGCTGAATAGGCGG
>NC_091339.1:11670583-11703083 GCF_038502225.1 Cherax quadricarinatus | reverse complement strand
GAGAGAGAAGAGAGGGGAGAGACAGGGGAGAACGGGGAGAGAGGAGGAGATGGAAGAGAGAGAGGGGAGAGAGAGGAGAGAGAGGAGAGGGGAGAAAGAGGGGAAGAGGGGAGAGAGAGATGGGAAATGGGAGAGGGGACAGATAATGAGAGGGGGAGAGATGTTAGAGGGGGAGAGATGTTAGAGGGGGAGAGATGTTAGAGGGGAGAGATGGGAGAGGGGAGAGATGTTAGAGGGGAGGGATGTTAGAGGGGAGAGATGGGAGAGGAGAGAGATGGGAGAGGGGAGAGAGAGAGATAGGTAAAGAGAGAGATGGGTAGAGAGAGATAGGTAGAGAGATAGGTAGAGAGAGAGATAGGTATTGAGAGAGAGAGAGAGAAAGAGAGGGGGAGGGGGGTAACAGTGGATAGTGGAATGTTATCAGGTCAGTTTACAGGAAAATGTGAAATCCTGTGTATGTGTGTGTGTGTGTGTGTGTGTGTGTGTGTGTGTGTGTGTGTGTGTGTGTGTGTGTGTGTGTGTGTGTGTGTACTACAGCTTTTACAAGTGCCTGACCGCTTGTTCCTGTGTGTATGTGTGTTTGTGTGTGTGCCCCCACTTCTAAGTATTCATACTGCTAATAAATACCAGTATTAATACCAGTAATTCTAAAACTTACCAATAGTAACTCTAATACTTATCAATTCTACTTATAAAATGCAGAAAGTAAGTAGGTTGTAAAATTTAGCTTGTCTTAGCTTCTATAAGTGTCTGACGTTATCCCTCGCTAGACCACTTTACTCCTCACACTCTCGTCAACACTATCTTCACTTTATCTATGCTATTTCTACTCTAATTCTGGTAATAGCTTGCAGGAGTGAGTGACCTGCATCTAATAGTGATCAGAGACCAGAATCTGACAACATGCAATCTCAATAGGTAAGCAATACTTGCGCTGGCAGCGGCACGATGACAAGTTGCCAGATGCTGATGACGTAGTCGTCGTACATAGGCCTTCTATCACTATTTTGAAAATCCTTCAACTGTGATGTTTATAACCATATATGCTCATACATCCCGCATTCCTCAGGTGATTTCACTTTTCACATTCGGTGTTACACTTTATATGTATAATGGCACACAACTGTTGTGACGTCACTGTTTCAGCAGGCCTACTACTGCCACCTTCCCTTGTTATATATTTTATTTTTCCTTTCTCCTTTTGCTTATTAACTTTTTCACTCTCACTGTATGGTGCCCCACATTTCACTTGTTAACCAATCTCTCGTAATTCTTGAACTCCCACTTCCACACTCACTTTGACCTTTGTACATTTGAATCTGTGTGGCAACAGGTGCCTACTAGGCCCCTAATTGTTTGGCACTTTGAAATATTAATGATTTCAGGCTTCCTCTCTACTTTTTTTAAACTAATAACTTAGGTTATCACTCGTAGGATTGTTCACTGACGTTGTCACTACCACTGATTACTGCTAGCATTTACTGCATGCCTTGTGCCCCGACGTCTGCGTGACTGTGTGACTGTGTGTGTGTGTGTGTGTGTGTGTGTGTGTGTGTGTGTGTGTGTGTGTGTGTGTGTGTGTGTGTGTGTACTCACCTAATTGTGGTTGCAGAGGTCAAGACTCAGCTCCTGGCCCCGCCTCTTCACTGATCGCTACTAGGTCCTCTCCCTCTCTGCTTCCTGAGCTTTGTCATACCTCTTCTTAAAACTGTGTATGTGTGTGTGTGTGCGTGTGTGTGTGTGTGTGTGTGTGTGTGTGTGTATGTGTGTGTGTGTGTGCGTGTGTGTACTCATCTAGTTGAACTCACCTGGTTGTGGTTGCAGGGATCGAGTCACAGTTCCTGGCCCCGCCTCTTTACTGGTCACTACTAGGTCACTCTTCCTGCTCCATGAGCTTTATCATATGTAAAGTAAAAGGACATAAGTACTTTGTCAGGCCGTGACAAAACTCCTGAAGAGCGAAACGTTGCCACAATGAAAGTGTCACATTAGTTGCACTTGTGTCCTTTTACTTTACATATTGTCGGTAATTCTGCCAACATTATTACAGCTTTATCATACCTCTTCTTAAAGCTATGTGTGGATCTTGCCCCCACTAAATCACTTCTCAGATAATTCCACTTCTTGAAAACTCTGTGAGTGAAGAAGTACTTCCTAATATTCCTTTGATTCATCTTAAACTTCAACTTCCAATTGTGACCCAATCAATTCCTCTCAGTATTTCATATGTCTTTATCGCATATCTCCAATCTCTCCTGTCCTCCAGTGTCGTCAGGTGGATTTCCCTTAATCTCTCCTCGTATGACATGCTCCCAAGCTCCAGGACTAGTCTTGTTGCAAACTTTTGGGCTTTCTCTAATTTCCTTACAAGCTTGGCTAGGTGTGGGTTCCAAACTGGTGCTGCATACTCCAATATAGGCCTGACATACACGATGAACAGGGTCCTGAACGATTCCTTATTGAGATGTCGGAAAGCTATTCTTAGGTTAGCTAGGCACCCATATGCTGCAGCAGTTGTTTGGTTAATGTGTGCCTCAGGAAATATGCCCGGTCTTACAGAGACACTTCTGTAACGACATGTCCTTCCGACATGTCGTTCACATATACCAGAAACAGCACCGATCCAAGGACTGACGCTCTCTGGATTCCCGCCCGTCACAAGCGCCCACTCAGACACCTCGTCACATACCATGACCTGCTGATGTCTTCCTGATAGGTATTCCCTGATCCATTGCAGTCCCTTCCTTGTTATTCCTGCCTGGTCCTCCAGCTTATGCACTAATCTCTTGTGTGGAACTGTGTCAAAAGCCTTATTATAGTCCGAGGAAATGCAATCTACCCACCCCTCTCTTTCTCTCATGTCTTACTTCTGCCACCTTGTCATAGAACTCCAGTAGGTTTGTGACACAGGACATCCCATCCCTGAACCCGTGCTGGTTGTCGTTGATAAGCTCATTCCTTTCTAGTTGCTCCACTACTCTTCCCGTGATAATCTTCTCCAAGACTTTGCATACTATACATGTTAGCGACACTGGTCTGTAGTTTAGTACTTTGTGTCTGTCTCCTTTTTTAGAAATTCGACTACATTTCCTGTCTTCCATACCTCAGATAGTCGTCCTGTTGCGATAGATCTGTTGAAGATTGTTGTTAGTGTCACACACAACACCTCTGCTCCTGCTCTCAGGAGCCATGGAGAGATGTTATCTGGCCCTGTCGCCATTGAGGTATCTAGCTTGCATAGCAGCCATTTCACTTCCTCCTCTGTTGTATGTACTGTGCCCAATACTTAACGGTGTAGCCCACCTTTCCTTCTTTCCAGAATCCCTTCCGTCTCCTCTGTGAACACTTCTTGGAATCTCATATTGAGCTCCTCACATACTTATCGGTCATTTCTTGTGATCTCTCATCCTTCCTTCCTCAGCCTTATTACCTGGTCCTTGACTGTTGTGTCCTCCTGATGTGGTTGTACAAGAGCTTCGGGTCAGATTTGGCTTTCGCTACTATGTCATTTTCATATTGTCATTGTGCCTCCCTTCTTATCTGCGTATATTCATTTTTGGTTCTACGACTGCTCTCCTTATTCTTCTGGGTCCTTTGCCTTCTCTAGCACACTTGGTTTTGGCATCTCTACACCTTTGAGTGAACCAAAGGCTCATCCTGGTCTTCCTGTTATTTTTGTTTCCCTTGCGTACAAACCTCTCCTCAGTTTCGTTGAATATTGTTGTCACATATTCCATCATCTCATTCACTGACTTCCCTGCCAGTGCTCTGTCCCACTGAACCTCGTTCAGAAAATTCTTCAAGCCTCTGTAGTCCCTTCTCTTTTAGTTGGGCTTCATTCGTCCTGCCCTTCTTGCTTCCCTCTCCACTTGTAACTCTACTATGTATTCAAAGCTCAGAACCACGTGTTATTGGCCGCGAGGGTTCTTTCATAAGTGATGTCCTCAATATCTGCACTACTCAATGTGAATACTAGGTCCAGTCTCGCTGGTTCATCCTCTCCTCTCTCTCTCTGGTAGTGTCCTTTACATGTTGGTACATGAAGTTTTTCAGTACCACCTCCATCATCTTAGAATTCCACTTTTCTTAGCCCCCATGTGTTTCCAAGTTCTCCCATTCAATTTTTTTTTGTGATTGAAGTTACCCACAATCAGTAGCTTTGCCCTGCTTTCATGAGCTCTTCTGGCCATTTCAGCCAGTGTGTCAACCATCGCTCTCTTACTCTCATTGTGCTCTTGCTTTGGCCTCCTGCTGTTCTGTGGTGGGTTATACACCGCTGCGATTACCACCTTCTGACCTCCAGACTGAAGTATTCCTATTATGTTGTCTCTTGCTTTTCCTATGCCTCCTCTCTCCAGCTCATCAAAATCCTATTAGTTTTTGATGTGCAGTGCCACTCCTCCACCCACTCTGTTTCCTCTGTCTTTCCTCAGGATCTGATATCCTGTTGGAAAGATGGCATTTGTTATCATTCCTGTGTGCTTGGTTTCAGTGATAGCTATGATCTCCAGTGATGCCTCTCCAACACTGTGTTCTGGGAGGTCTGTGAGGGTGGGGGACCTGGCAGTGTGCTGTGGGATCCTGTAGCATATTGTGGGGAGGGGGCTGTATATGTAGATTGTAGTTTGTGTTGGGATTGTATGTTTGGCCATGGGGTTCTGATGGAGGTTCTGTGTGTGCCTGTGCTTGTTGTTCTGCCTGGCTCTGATTGTCCTCTGCTGACTCTGTCCTTGTCTCTCTTCCTAACCTCTTTCGTTTCTGTGTCTTTTCCCTCAGCTGCTGCCATTCTGTTTATGTTCTGTTGTGATCTAGGAACACCCTCTTCTATGTTGATGATTACTTCAGCCTTGGTTTCTCTTGCAGGATCCTGTTCTGCACTATTTCTGTCTTGAAAATCAGTTTGACCGGCAGATTTCTCCCCTTCAAGTACCCTCCTCTTTTATGAACATTTACTATCTCAGTCATATCCTCCTCACCTATTCTTTGATGATGTTTTCAATCTCCTGTTTTTCTTTCTGCCATCTTTCATTATGTGTGCTCCCTTCGCTCTCCTGAAGCCCATGAATAAACATTGACTTCTTCCACTCCTCCTTCCATTGCCTTTCCCCCCCCCCTCTGTGTCTCTGGATCCCGTTTGTGCATAGCCATTTTCTCCTTTATTTTTTCCTTAACTCTTGGTGGCATGGTTGTGCCTCTGCATGGGACCTGTCACCTTCTCTACCTTCTCCCCCCTCACTTACTGCTATCCCTGCTCCTAACAACTCTTCCCCTATATTCCTCGGCCTTGCTTGGTGGACTGATAGGGCCTTAGTGTATGTCTTGTCTTCTTCCTTTCCACTGGGCTTCTCATTTAATAGGGGTGTACCTGCTTCAGATGCCATATCTCCTTTGGGCAACAGCCTTGTGTGTGTGTACTCACCTTGTTGTACTCACCTAGCTGTGGTTACAGGGGTCGATTTACAGCTCCTGACCTCGCTTCTTCACTGGTCGCTACTAGATCACTCTTCCTGCTCCATGAGCTTTATTATAACTCTTTTTAAAGCTATGTATGTATGGATCCTGCCTCCTGTGTGTGCGTGTGTGTGTGTGTATGTGTGTGTGTGTGTGTGTGTGTGTGTGTGTGTGTGTGTGTCTGTGTGTGTGTGTGTATGAAGTATAATTGTACTAAACAGGTTATGGTTGGAGTGAGTCTGCTTCTAGGCCTGACTTTTAACTAGCCATTTGCTGGAGTTCTTCCCTCCCATCCTCTCGGGCTCTGTAATTCATAAAACAAATTATAGAACCTACTTCATCGTCCAGATCATTTCACTTCCTCTCTACCGTGAGGCTGAGGATATGCTTTCTGATATCTCTGGCACCCATCAGTGTTTATAACTTCCAACTCTGGTCTTCGGTAGCTATTTCTCACCTTTCGAGCAATCTATCCATGTTTACGAATTATGTTACGTGTGTATTTTGCATGTTATTATCATGCCTCCTCTGGATCTCTTATCCTTTAATAACGTCAAGTTCGGTTAATTTCGTTTATCCAGTAACTCATTTTTATTTATCACTCAGTCTCGTCTTGCTGTATTTTCTACACTTAATATTATTTCCCTAATAAGAATTTTTCTCGCTGTCCCTGTTTCTCGGTATCTATCTATTTATCTATTTCTCTCCTGTGATTTACCATCTTCCCTTCCATTGTATTTTCTCTTTCTTCTTTCTCCTCTCTCCAGTCTTTTGTCTAATTTATCTCTTCATTATTCCCCTATTCCTTGTCTCCTTCTAACCTTCTATTTTCTCTCTCCATCGTCATATGCTTAAATCTCAGCTTTACAACCCTTTTGTCAAGGAGTGAGATTCTATTTCATTAGGCCACTCTTTTTGGTGGATCCCTCTGTGCCTAAAGTAAAAATAATTGAAGGAATCCCACTCAGTGTTGTTGGCAACGCTCTTCCCCGTGATGTTGCCAGTGCAGGTGCGAGTGTTGGGTCAGGGATTGAGCTGTGTTGTGAGGCAACAGCACAGCACGAATTCAGACTGGTACTCTAATAGACCTAGAAGTTCTGATTGCAATTGGTTTTTCCAATGCTTTTATAGCAGTCAGGAAAAATGCTGTACTACAAGCCGCTCAACAGGATTTTCTTCCCCTTCACCATTTCATTCATTCAAAAACGAAAACTCAAAAAAAAAAAAAAGTGCTTCGAGTCAGGCAGCCGAAATTACTACCTGGTTGTATAGTTAGAATACCAGCGAGGAATCATTCAATTTCAGTAACCAAAAAATTTTAAGTAATACACTAAATGTGTTTTTTTTTCTTTTTGAGTATCCGTATTTACACTTGACTGACATAACACGACTAGATTAATAGAGAGAGAGCATGAATGAGTACTTGACTGAATAAAGCTTATAAACTCATACACTCTTATGCACTGTCTACACCATTGCTGGTGTACTGTTCGTCTTATTGGCTAATTCTCTTGGTACAACCTCGTGAGATAATCTGCAACAAGATAAAGTCTGCCTCATCAACTATGACTTCTCTACATAGTGTGTCTATGCACAGAGAACTTGTGTTTGTCTCCGCTCCCCTGTCAAGTGGTGACGATCGTACCAATCGACCAGTCGAGAAGGCAACTGGCGGCATACCAGGTTTATCTATGTGCTTCTGTAGCCCTCTAATCAGTGAAACCTATGCTAGAACAGGCTAGGGAACAGCCTGAGTTTGTTAATATGGAATATGATAGGGAAGAAGGCAATATCGTCGTCCCTGTGGTGAGCGTTGTAGTCTGCAGAAATCTGAATTATTATTATTATTGTTATTATAATCAAGGGGAAGCGCGAAACCCGTGGGATTATACAGCGCCTGGGGGGGGGGGATGTGGAAGGCATTCAGGCTTAATTCGGGGAACTGGAGCACAGATCCAATTCCCTAAATCAAGAGCCCCTCACCAACATCAAGGAACCTTCCTTGAGGGGCAGAAATCTGAAGCCGAGCTGATCGATTTGTAGAGTAATTCTAGAATCAGGCACGATCTTGGCAGTGACCGATTGAGTACTGAGCAGCACTTGTTCATACAATACTATGGAAAGGCACAAGGTTGTATGGTGAGTTTTTGTAAGTTTCATATTGTAAAGTCTACTTAGTCTGTGTATAACAGTGCATCATAGCAAAATATAGACATAAATTTAAGCTGAAAAGGAGTTAACCTGGGCAGCCACATATGGATTTCACTACGGAAGTCTAGTATCTTATCAACGTAGTAAAACTCACCGGATGTTGCTAACTTAAGTGATGATGGCTTGTTAGAAAATTGCTTTACACTTGTTAGTCCTGATGTTCGTGTATTTCTTGAGAGCCGTGTTTTAACATCAGAAATACAAGAGCCTAAATTGACAGTTACCTTCGAAGCTAATCGCTGTCTGTCTGAGAAAGCTCATTATTCTAAATCTTTCTCTCGACACTCCCCTGGAGATAAGTCCTTCAGATATTGGAAAGAGTGAGGCTATGGGTAAACAAAAGTTACAAGTACTGTAGGTACTAGCAGAGACAATATCTCAGAGTCTGAGATATTTTATTACTATTACCGACTGTTTCACATTCCTGAGGAAGTCCTCGACAAGTGGTATGTCTTGGAATACGGGAAAGTCCAATAATTAGAAACCCATAGGAATTCTTTTTTCTGTAGCGTGACATCCAGTATCGCAGGACGAAGTAGAGGAATGCATAGGAATGTAGGAAAAGTCTCATTTTGAGAGTCAAATTTATCTTTAACTGCTAATAATACCATTAGGGATACCGGTACATCCTATTATTTGTCGAGGGACGGAGTACATCTCACCTCAGAAGATATGTGTTGTTAGCGGCATACGGTTAGCCGGTAATTTTCCTCCCTCTACTACTTATTGGTAACGATGTCCTCTCTACCAGAATGTTATGACCTTGTACTGGATGCTGAAAGTTTTGCACTTGAACTGGTACAGATGCAGCCGCATCACGCACAACATCGAAGGGAAAATCTGTTGAATGCTGACCTTACTCTGGGGAAATCCTTTATTGGTTTGGGCAATTCGTTTTACGATGGCAGCTGGCCGAGGCAGGATCCCATGGTCAAGCCGTCCTATTCCTGGGTGACAGGACTGCCAGACGCTTCTCATTCCAATATCCGATGGAACGGCCATCAGCGAAGATCAACAGATAGATGTTTCCCTTCTTCTGTCTTTGATTCGGCAGGGTCTGAAATAGAAATTACTTAGAGTCCCCTTCTGTTACTTTGCAGGAGTTGTACACTTATGAAAACAGGGAATCTCTTACTGGTAAGGGGATTTAGGGAGGTTATATTGTAGAGAAGTTAGTAGTGCCCATTTCCGACCCCAGGTGCTTAGGGATGTGTATAATTCTTCCATGGGTATCAGTTAAATATAACCTAGCAAGATTCGAACTCTTTGGACTGTTGTAAATTTTGTTCCATACATACGAATTGAGGGGTATTTAGGGTCTGCTTTTCTTCCCCTCTTTATTGTTTGGCTAACATCTGCTCAAGACTTAGGTGAGGTTAGTGTCTTTAACTAAGAGCATTTCTCTCTTCTTTATGTTTGTTGGCTCTAGACCCATTTTATTTAATAATATTCTAAAACAATTGCCAGATAATTTTGTAATCAGAATTTAAAGCTTTTCACAGCGAAACAGTTTGGAGCCTGGCAGTATCTCTGAATTAACTGACATGTCCCTAGTGCTGTGGTCACTAGGTTACTGCTACATATTCAAAGATTATGGGTTTTATATTTTCATACTTTGTTTTCTTTAACTCATCTAGTGTCTCCCACCAAGGCACGGTGACTCTAGAAAGATGAAACACTTTCATCATCATTTCTCCATCACTGTCTTGTCAGAGGCGTGCCTACACTACAGTTATAAAACTGTAACATCAACACCCCTCCTTCAGAGTGCAGGCACTGTACTTCCCATCTCCAGGACTCATGTCCGGCCTGACCGTTTCCCTGAATCCATTCATAAACATTACCTTGTTCCCACTCCAACAGCACGTCAAGTCGTAAAAACCATTTGTCGCCACTACCATCTAACAGGCTCACGCACACTTGCTGGAAGTCCAAACCCCTCGCACACAAAACCTTCTTTACCCACTCCCTCGATCCTTTCCTAGGCCGACCCCTACCTCGCCTTCCTGCTGTAATATTCTGTCTGCATTTTCTTGCACTTGGCACTCTGCCTAGCGCCCATTTCGGTTATTCAGGACAGAGAGCCGTTTGCCTGAATCAATCTGACTGGGTTTTCTACTCATTTCTGCAAGAGCGCAAGCTCCTGATGATGTGTTGGTTGCAACATGAAAGGCCTAGATCTGTCATTCAACTCTATGATTACTTTGCATCTTTTCATCACTCGTTCGCAATGCATATAACATTATATATATATATATATATATATATATATATATATATATATATATATATATATATATATATATATATATATATATATGATGGTAAGCAAATTACCTGTGCCGCCACATTACCGGACATCTATTTGCCATACTCTGAAGCGGAACGGGGTGGAGCCGCCAGCAACAGGAAGACCTAGAAAACCCGTATATATGAAGGCCTTCCCCCTTGCTATAATTTCATACCACTGGGGTCGGAGACCCTTGGAGCATGGAGCAAGCGTGCTCTAAAGTTCCTCAAAGAGCTGAGCGAAAAACTCATCACAGAAACCAAGGATCACAGAGCGGCCAGCTTCCTCTTTCAGTGGTGCACTGAGGAGTCTGTGGAGACAGAACTTTGTCCGTGGAAGCAAAGAGGGGGAAGGAAGACAACAATGGAAGGGAAGGGTATAGAGTTGTTTCTTCAGACATCCACCAGAGGACCACTGGACACTTCGACAAGTTTATAATACTATTCGGAACAACAAGACAGTACAAGAGTTTTTGAATGCACTGATAACTTTGATTATTCTCATACCAGGAACGAATCTTTCTTATTTACAGATAGACCAATCGCTCTGCCGAGTTGCGTCTGCAAAGTAATGAACAGTAGGCGTCTATCTGGATACCTAGAAACAAATGGGCCCTTGTATTATATTAGACTGGATTCCCGATAGGAAGGTCCATTCTCCATTCAATAATGGCGCTGGGAAAAGCAATCAAGGGGTACGAAACAGCGTGACCACACAGAATTTTGTTGAAATTTAAACAGGATGAAATGAATAGAAATGTGGCAAAATTCGTGTAACCTCTCTGGGTGTCAAGAAACTTCCGGATTTGCCTTGAGAGTGAATAATGATCCCCAAACAGAGGAGTGATTTTGCAAGGCAGTGTGTTTAGCCCAATGATATTCGATAAAATTATTAATATTTTTGAACTCTGCCCCTTATAAGATAACATTTTTTTGAGCAGACGACGATCTACTATGGCACTGGGTTCGAAAGTGGACAAACCCTACAGTAAAAATCATCCAATTAGAACACTCGTGGCTGAATGGTTGCATAGCTGCGCCTCGTACCCGCATTCTTCTGTTTATTTAATGGTAATCGTTCATTACTACTTTTGTACCAGGGTGTCATCGTCTAGGATCAAGATGTTTACCTCACTTGCCTGTCTGCTATGAATTACCCAACTCGCTTTGTAAAAGAGAAATCGGATGCAAGAATATTTTCAATGGAACCTTTCAACGAAATTATTTCTTGCTTCAAAATTGTCGCTGTAACCAGCTGCAAAATAATTAAAAACTTACAATATGTTTCGGAGCAGCTCTAAATCAAATATATTTTATTTCACTAAAATTAATGCATACTTGAGATCTAATTTCACTACAGTATTATCTTAAAGTACGTGAGTCATATACGATCTGGCCACAGAAACCGTAACATCACAACTCTGAGGAACCTCAAAGCCAAGCTGGTTTACCTGAAGCATCATGGCCGCCTCTCTGCCAAGACTTCGGACAGTCGCTTTTGCAAGGAAGCGGAGAAGAGTGTTGCTCAATTATATTTCTAAGGTCAAAAAAGAATGCACGAGAAAATAGTGGTTTAATATCATAAGGAATCAGACTAGCCAAGGCGTTACTGGCAAACGTTATGACTTCAATGTTCCCGAGAACCACAGCAGTCAGGGTGAAACAGCAGCCAGGGTGAGCCACAATAGCCAGGGTGAAACAGCAGCCAGGATGAGCCACAATAGACAGGGTGAACCACAACAGCCAGATGAACATCAGCAGCCAGGGTGAACCACAGCAGCCAGGGTGAACCACAGGAGCCAGGGTGAATCACAGCAGCCAGGGTGAAACACAGCAGCCAGGGTGAGCCACAATAGCCAGGGTGAACCACAGCAGCCAGGGTGAATCACAGCAGCCAGGGTGAAACACAGCAGCCAGGGTGAGCCACAATAGCCAAGGTGAACCACAACAGCCAGGTGAACATCAGCAGCCAGGGTAAACTACAGTAGCCAAGGTGAACCACAGCAGCCAGGGTGAACCACAGCAGCCAGGGTGAACCACAACAGCCAAGTGAACATCAGCAGCCAGGGTGAACTACAGTAGCCAGGGTGAACCACAGCAGCCAACGTGAACCACAGCAGCCAGGGTGAACCACAGCAGCCACGGTGAATCATAGCAGCCACGGTGAACCACAGCAGCCAGGATAAGCCCCAGCGGCCAGGGTGAACCACACCATCAAGTGAACTACAGAAACCAGGGTGTACCACAGAAGCCAGGGTGAACCACAGCAGCCAGGGTGAGCCACAACAGCCAGGGTGAGCCACAGCAGCCAGGGTGAGCCACAGCAGCAACGTGAATCACAGCAACCAAGGAGACCCACAGAATCAGGTGAGCCACAGCAGCCAGGGTGAAACACAGTATCAGGTGAACTACAGCATCCAAGGTGAACCACATCAGCCAGGGTGAACCACATCAGCCAGGGTGAACCACAGCAGCCAGGGTGAGTCACAGCTGTCGGGTGAAACACAGCAACCAGGGTGAAACACGGTAACCAGAGTGAATTACAGCAGCCAGGGTGAACCACAGTATCATGTGAACTACAGCAGCCAGGGCAAACCACAGCAGCCAGGATGAGCCACAGCAGCCAGGATAAACCATAGCAGCCAGGATGAGCCACAGCAGCCAGGGTAAACCACAGAAGCTAGGATGAGCCACAGCAGCCAGGGTAAACCACAGCAGCCAGGTTGAACCACACCAGCCAGGGTGAATCACATCATCAGGTGAACTACAGTAGCCACGGTGAACCACAGCAACCAGGGTAAACCACAGCTGCCATTGTGAACCAAGGCGGCCAGGGTGAGCCACAGGAGCCATGTGAACCACAGCAGCCAGGGTGAGTCACAGCATCAGGTGAGCCACAGCAGCCAGGGTGAACCACAGCAGCCAGGTGAACTACAGCAGCCAGGGTGAACCACAGTAGCCAGGGTGAACCACAGCAGCCAGGGTGAACCACAGCAACCAGGGTAAACCACAGCTGCCATTGTGAACCAAGGCGGCCAGGGTGAGCCACAGGAGCCATGTGAACCACAGCAGCCAGGGTGAGTCACAGCATCAGGTGAGCCACAGCAGCCAGGGTGAACCACAGCAGCCAGGTGAACTACAGCAGCCAGGGTGAACCACAGTAGCCAGGGTGAACCACAGCAGCCAGGGTGAACCACAGCAGCCAGGGTGAACCACAGCAGCCAGGTGAACTACAGCAGCCAGGGTGAACCACAGTAGCCAGGGTGAACCACAGCAGCCAGGGTGAACCACAGCAGCCAGGTGAACTACAGCAGCCAGGGTGAACCACAGCAGCCAGGGTGAACCACAGCAGCCAGGTGAACTACAGCAGCCAGGGTGAACCACAGCAGCCAGGGTGAACCACAGGAGCCAGGGTGAACCACAGCAACCAGGGTGAGCCACAGCAGCATGTGTGAACCACAGCAGGCAGGGTGAACCACAGCAGTCAAGGTGCACCACAGAAGCCAGATTTTAACACAGCAGCCAATGTGAACTATAGCAGCCTGTGTGAACCACAGCAGTCAGAATGAACCACAGCAGCCAGGGTGAATCACCTCATCAGGTGAACTACAGCAGCCAGGTGAACCACAGAAGCCAGGTGAACCATAGTAGCCAGGGTGAATCTGCAGCACACAGAGTGAACCACAGCAGCCAAGTGAACTACAGCAGCCACATGAAACACAGCAGACAGGTGAACTATAGCAGTCAGGTGGGCCACAGCAGAGAGGGTGAGCCACCGAAACCAGGGTGAACCACAACAGCTATATAGAAAGCCGCTTGTTAAGCAGAGCATTTCGGACAAATTAGGTAAATTTTGTCCCAGGATGCAACCCACACCAGTCGACTAACACCCAGGTACCCACTTTGCTTACAGGTGAACATGGACAGCAGGTGCCTTATGGAAACAAGTCCTAATGCTTTCCAGCCGTGCCGGGGATCGACCCCCGGACCTCGGTATGTGATCCGAGTGCACTAACAACCGGGCTGCGGGACACCAAAGCCGAAAAGAGCCGCAGCAGCGAGAGTAAATAATATTTGTTAGCAACTGCAGTTCTCTCAACAACGATGACAACAACAACGATAGCAACAACAACAACAACAACAACAACAACAACAACAACAACTAAAACAAAAACAACGACGACGACAAGAACAACAGCAACAACAGCAACAACAATAACAATGACAGCAACGACATCAAAAACAATAACAACAACAACAACAACGACGGCAATAGCAACAACAACAGCAACAGCAACAACAACGACGACGACAATAACGACATCAAAAACAATAACAACAACAACGACGGCAACGACAACAACAACAGCAACAACAACAACAACAACAACAACAACAACAACAACAACAACAACAACAACAACAACAACAACAACAACAACAACAACAACAACAACAACAACAACAACAACAACAACAACAACAACAACAACAACAACAACAACAACGACAACGACAACAACAACAACAACAACAACAACAACAACAACAACAACAACAACAACGACAACAACAACAACAACAACAACA
The DNA here is from genome assembly GCF_038502225.1 of Cherax quadricarinatus. Classification (NCBI taxonomy): domain Eukaryota; kingdom Metazoa; phylum Arthropoda; class Malacostraca; order Decapoda; family Parastacidae; genus Cherax; species Cherax quadricarinatus. The sequence continues at coordinate 11,688,542 of NC_091339.1, read as the reverse complement.
ACAACAACAACAACAACAACAACAACAACGACAACGGCAACAACATCAACAACAGCAACAACAACAACAACAACGACAGCAACAACGACGACGGCGACAATTAACAACAATTGCAGTTACTATCACCTCTCGTGTAATTACCCAACATTACTACCACAACAACTAGAATCATCACAACAACTACAACCATTACAACCACGGCTCGTGGCACACGCTGATGGTCAGTAATTTTCAACTTTTTTCCCCGTGAGAATTTTTTATTTGGTTCTGGTGGCACTCTACGTCTAATTGCCAATGCGAGAGAGCTCTAAATAATTCAATTTCCACACGGCAGAGATCAGGCTGGCAAAATGGAGGAGAAAATAAGCAGAGATTCAATCAGGAAAAATTCATTATATTCAAACAGACTTTGAAGAATTTGTCACTTACAAATTTCAATATATAAAATATATAAAAAATAATGGAGAAAATATTATAAAAGTAGATAAAACTAAGGCAAACGCTAAATAAAATAACCAGGTTGATATTTTTACATTAAATCTTATTATTAAACGCTTAATGAAAATAGAAGCAAGATTATATTATAATATCATGTATATATATATATATATATATATATATATATATATATATATATATATATATATATATATATATATATATATATATATGCAAAACAACCACTGTGAAAGAATAGAGGAATTCCAAGCGCTTTCGTGACTACTCACATTATCAAGGAACTATGAAAGTAAAGCATCCAAGGAAGGTATATAAAGGGTCTGGCCAACACCTCACTATCAGATCCCACAACAGTTAAACACCTGACGCGCGCCGGCCAACTGGACAGGTCCTTCGCACAACCCACCAACAGATTATTCTACCCAAGAAATAAGAAATTTTAAAAATTATTATTTGTCCAGTGTATTATTAAATTATTCCCAAATTCTATTAATTATAAATGGATCTAATTTATATAAACCAAAGGAAATATTCATATTATTGTCAAAACTGCTTTTTATGAAACAAGATTCAATTATATTCCTGTTGACCATGGACTTGCTTGATACTACTTTCTCAACTTTTTGAAAATCAATTGGATGGTTAAAATCTCTTACATGAATAAATAGAGCATTGGAATCTTGTCCAGTTCTAATGCTATATTTATGTTGATTTAATGTTCGAGATTTTTACCAGTTTGACCGTAATAAACTTTATCGCAAATTTTACAAGGAATCTTATAGACACATCCATCAGCATTTTGGGGGGAATTCTTTATCAAAAGTTTTTTTACTGTATCAAGATTTTTGTATACAACTTTAATATTAAAAGTCTTAAGAAGAGAAGGCATATCAACCGAATATGTAAAACTGGTCAATTAGCAAGAACTCATTTAAAATTAAGTCCTTTCTAAAATTTTCTCTTATACGTTTAAAGATATATTTTTTTAATTAATGTTAATGTAAAAATTTTTAATTTTGCACCAAAAGAATCTTAGAAAACTTACCTAACCTTATTATAACAAGAACAATTTATTTTAGCCTAACCCAACTAAATATATTTTAGATTTGTTTACAGTAATTTAATACTAAACAAACACAGTGAAATATATTTTTTTCGTTAGGTTCAGAATGATTTTGGCGAAATTATTGCATACGCAAATTTTCACTTGTCCTATATGGCAAGATGAACGTTGCTATTTAAGCCAAGATAGCAAATTCTGCCTATTCGGCACGACATATGTATATATATATCTTTCTTTCAACACACCGGCCGTATCCCACCGAGGCGGGGGTGGCCCAAAAGAAAAAACGAAAGTTTCTCCTTTTACATTTAGTAATATATACAGGAGAAGAGGTTACTAGCCCCTTGTTCCCGGCATTTTAGTCGCCTCTTATAACACGCATGGCTTACGGAGGAAGAATTCTGTTCCACTTCCCCATGGATATATATATATATATATATATATATATATATATATATATATATATATATATATATATATATATATATATATATATATACAGTAAAAAAAACTATACAGGAGAAGAGGTTACTAGCCCCTTGCTCCCGGCATTTTAGTCGCCTCTTACAACACACATGGCTTACGGAGGACGAATTCTGTTCCACTTCCCCATATATATATATATATATATATATATATATATATATATATATATATATATCTATATATATATATATATATATATATATAGGTATATATACATATATATATATATATATATATATATATATATATATATATATATATATATATATATATATATATATATATATATATATGTATACATGATATATATATATATATATATATATATATATATATATATATATATATATATATATATATATATATCATGGAAAAAATCGCCAACACAATGCTCTCCAATGCTTCAGGAAAGAACAATGCTCGTCTCCTGGCAGTGAAGGCACCACACTCAAGAGATTTCCTGTTAGCTGTTCCCAATTCCTCCCTGGGCACTCTACTAGACCCACAGGCCATTCGGATTGGTGTTGCTCTTCGCCTAGCCGCCCCATCCTCACCGAACATAGGTGTATTTGCGGCAGGGCGACAGCTGATCAATTCGGACTTCATGGTCTCGTGTGTCACACAGCAGAAGGGAAGTATGCCAGGCATGAGGAGGTCAATGACATCATAAAGAGAAGCCTCGCCACAGCCCGTTGCCCAGCTCAACGGGAACCCCAAGTTCAGAGGTCTCATGGAAGTCAAAAGCGTCCTGATGGAGCCAATATGCTGCCTTGGAAGGATGGAAAGCAGATTGCCTGGGACTACACCTGTGTCGCCACATTGGCAGACACCTACTTGCCATACTCTGTAGTGGAAGGGGGTGGAGTTGCCAGCCACAGGGAGACCCAGAAGATCCGCAAATATGAAGACCTTCCCCCTTGTTATAACTTCATCCCAATAGGGTCGGAGACCCATGGGGCATAGGGGAAGTGTGCTCTAAAGTTCCTCAGAGAACTGGGTGAAAAGCTCATCATAGAAACCAAGGACCACAGATCGACCAGCTTCCTCTTTCAAAGACTCAGTGTTGTGATCCAGAGAGGAAATGCCCGCAGCATTCTGGCCACGCGGCCCACCGCAGGGGAGCTGGACGAAATATTCGAGATGTACCTCTGAGTTACCTATGTTGTTTTACTTTTTATTGTATCTTTTTGATATGTTGAACCCTGAGGTGACACGTCACTCAGAGGTGATAACACGTCACGCAAACATATCACACACAAATCTAAGCCACACAATAAAATAAGAAAGGAGAACACTGCAACAGGTTTACTGGCCTAAATTAGGCAATTTCATGTCATACACAAACCCTCTGACACAAATATTTGCCCAAACCATATTCAGTGCTAACCAAAGGAAAAACTTTGGTAACTATATTTACTTATGTGCAAGTCTTACCCCTCTCACTCATGTATTTATCAGACTAATATTTGCAGCTACCCAAGGTTAGAATATAAGAATTGAGCAGTCCTGTTGACCCATTCTAGGCAGGTCCATTTTAAACCCAAGCCCACTAATCAAAAATATTTGCCCAACCCATTTTCAGTGGTACCCATAGCACATAGCATCCCCATAACTACTCCTGTTGAAGTAATACTCAAATCCGACTCCTCTCACTAATGTATTTCTCCAGTCTAAATTTGAAGCTACAATGGCCCTACGAGGCAGACCGTTCCACTCATCTACTACTCTGTTTCCAAACCAATACTTTCTTATATTTTTCTAAATCTAATCTTATTCAATTTGAATACATTATTTCGAGATCTTTCTTGGAGTGATATTTTCAGAACCTTATTGGTATTTTCCTTGTTGATGCCCATCTTCCGCTTATACACTTCATGTCTCCCTCTCATTCTTCGTCTTACAAAAGAATGTAGTTGAAGGAATTTCAGTCTTTCTTTCTTTGGAAGATTTCTTATGCAATGGATTAACTTTGAATGATTTCTAACGAATTTATATCCCTTCTGTAATATGGAGACCAGAATTGAGCTACAATGTTACCTCTGGATTCCTGTTGCTTATACTTCTTGATATAAATCCCAGTAATCAGTTTGCCATATCACGTACGTTTAGGATTGCTGTCTTGGCTTCAGGTTCTTTCACATTCTGTATAGCTAAGGTGTATATTGTTTAGTTTATAAGTGATAGAGTTATTTACATTCCCCTGCATAAGGACTTTGCATTTGCCCACATTGAGCTGCATATACCACTTTTCAGACCATGACATGAGCTGATCTGAATCCTGACGTACTGTGGCATCTTCCTCTGCCTGTTTTTGTATCGTCAGCGAATTCGCTCATACCACTTGTTATTCCTCGTCAAAATTATTAATGTATATTAAGAACAACAGTGGGGTTAAAACTGATCTATGTGACTGAGCCCCTCTGAGATTTCACCCTACTTATGCAGACTCTCTGCTTTCCAGTTTGTGAGCCATGCCTCGATCCATGACAGGGCTCTTTCCTTAGTGCTATGAGCTGCCACTTTCTTTAAAAGTCTTTGGCGCAGTAGTCTAGTGAAGAAAGTCAGTAAATTATTCTGGGAGAAACAGCTCCTCGTGAATCAGTGCTTATCAAGATAGGCATAATTCGATCTCTCATACTCTGTTATAATTGACTCTAGTAATTTGCCTACAATTCAGGTCAGACTTACTGGGTGGTAATTTGACGGTAATGACTTGTCCCTTGCTTTAAAAATAGGAATTATATTAGCCATCTTCCACATATCATTCACTACACCTCTTTGAGGATATATATTTAAAAGGTTAGTTAATGGTTCACAAAGTTCCATTATGAATTCCTTAAGAACCCTTGAAAAATGTTCATCAGGGCCTGGGGATTTATTTTCCTTTACTCGGTAAATCTGTTTGATTACCATATTCCTATTGACTGTGATATTATATAACTTATTTTCTTTAGACACACTAGCTGTCCGGAGTTAGTTTTACAAGGACCTAACTGTTCTCTAACCACTGTTCAGTATACTTGGAAAAAGATTTTCGGGTTAGTTTCCGAATCATATGCCACTTTAATTTCATAATGCCATTTAGCTTTTCTTATCTTTTTTTTTTTTTATCTTCCTCTAACGTGAGTAAATTGATTCATGGGATGGCCCTCATCACTTTTGATATACCTATAAATTCTGCCCTAAAATATGTTTGTTCATCCATTTCGGATGATTTCTATTTGATCTCATTTCTTTAAACTAAATTAATGTTCTTTGTGCAGCGTGATAGTGTTTAGAAAACTGTCATATTGATAGTTCTCTTTGGTACCCCAGTCCACAGATGAACCAGACATTGTCACTCTGAATCCTACTAAATGTCTAGTAGTAAATACACACAGATCTAATTGGATTGTGAAAACATGCAATTATATTAAGTTTTATAACCTGCATGAACTATATCACTATAGACAACAAGAGCATTTCACCCCTCCATGGAAGATGTGTTCATTGAATAAGACATATCTGCAAACCCCTCCCAAGAAGCTCATTGCTAGTAATCCCTTCTTTAAATCACTTGTTAAAGCAACTGGTTAAGAAGAAATTTCTCGCCTAGCTGCTTGTAATAAGTTATCACAAGTTATGTATACTGATGAATCTAAACAGGAATCTTCAGGCATGGCTGCATCTGCTCTTTGTTGAACTAGGCATAAGAATTAACAACTGGGCATCTACACTACAAACTGAATTGTTTGCAATCCTAGCATCATGTCATCATTGAAGGCTCTTGACTCATATAATGACTCCAACAACATGCTCATTTGAGAAGCCAGGTATAGATTCGCAAAAACCAGGAAGAAAGGAATTAATGTATAATTGCTATGGATTCCATCACACATTGGATTACTCCTTCGTGATAAAGTTGATATGTTATGCAAGAAGAGTACCCTGAAAGAGAATGGTATATCTGTGTCTAGCATTAGGAATAATATTAGGAGAGAAGTAAATAGTGAAAATGAGTGTTATTGGAATGCAGTTAGAAGTCTGAGTGATCTATAACCCACTATGATAGCATGATCGTAGATAAGTATGTACATGGAGCAACTTACAATGTGAGCACACTGACTGATGTTGCAGTGGCCAGGCTTAGGCTTGGTTGCAAGTACTTCTTGCAGTTTGGGAGACACACAGAGAATCAAACTAAATGCAGATTATATGGTCAGGCATATGGTCACTGTCTTGAGCACTATGTGCTTAATTGAGGAATATAGAGATAGACAGTATAATAACCCATGTGACATGTCAGGATATCTTATTAATGAAAATAAGATACCAGATATACTAAACAAATTCCCTAACTGTAGATATGTAGATATGAATCCAAATGTACACCTGTTAATCTTTTTGTTGCCTAGTTCCTAGGCCTTTCGTGCATCCATATGCTCTTGTGCTACCGTCCACAGGATGGATATGGGGTTCTCAATAAACTAGCCACTTCGGTGGCAAAATCTAATCTAAAATCTGTTTAATATATGTTTGGTGATGCGAATAGCATTGTATCAACATATGTTAGTAGGCTTGTGATAAACATTGTACTTTAAATGTTCTATCTGTGTTGAGTAATTTGTGTATGGAGTATTTTCATATCAAAACACTCTAAAATATCCTTACTCCAAATACCAAATGTTTAAGGTACGTGAATGATGTGTTCTGTCATAGCATTGCAATTAGACTCACTGGTTCCTTCCATTAAGTTTACTATAGAAAGTTAGGTAAATGAAATAATTCCATATGTAGATAAACATATTTATAGATCTACCAATAGGCCAAACTCGCCGGTTCGGCAATACCAAACTGCTGAGTTTAAAACTCTCCATTAACCACAGACTTTGTATCCACAATACAAAGTTTAATTAACTCAATGATTGTAGGTACCGGCAGTGGTAAATCCTCTCTCACCTGTCTATAGCAATTTATACATGGAATATTTTAAAATAAAACCGCTTAACAAAATCCTTCCCAGTATAGCTAAGCGGTACAGATATGTTGATGTTTTGTATCTAATGCCTAAGAATATATTTATAAACCATTTCCTTGTTGAATTAATTAGTCTAGCTCATTCATTGAATTTTATTGTTGCGTTTGAAAAAAAAAAAAACTCATTGCCTTTTCGTCTTAATTATTATGGGAACCATGATTTTAAATTCAAAATATACAGAAGACAAACAAATAATTTTTCTTATGTGCATTATTATTCTCTGCATCATGACAGAGTTCAACTTTCTGTATTCTCATCAATGTTTTTGAGAACTTTACCTATTTTCAGCCCAGAGTTCATAAATGATGAAATCTTGAAGATTTACGATATAAGTAATGATCAAAAATACACAGAACACTTAATTCATTAATCTGTTAAAATTGCTAGAAATACTTTCTACAGTTTGAAAAAGGACAACCATCCTTATTCAACTAAAAATTAGTTAGTTCTACCTTACCCTGAAAGCTTTCTTGTTATACCTTCTCCTTTAAAATTGCTAGAAATACATTTTACAATTCAAAAAAGAAAAAATGTCATATTCAATCAAGAATATGTTGGTTCTCCCTTACTATGAAAACCTTCTTGATATACCTTCTCTACTTAAGAACCTTAAAATCAAAGTTGTATTTAAAATCTGATACAGTAAAAAAAAAAAATCTGATTAAAAATACCCAACAAAATATTGATGCTGTGTCTATAATATCCTTTAACAAAGTATAATTAAATTTATTACGGTCAAACTGGAAAAAACTTTAAACAACGATTACAACAACATAAATATATCGTTAAAAATGGACAAGAGACTAATGTTCTGTTTATTCATGTGAGAGATTTTAACCGCCTAGTTGATTTTCAAAAGGCAGAGAAAGAACTATCAAGAATGTTTATGGCTGAGAGAAATATAATTGAATTAAGCTTGAGTCAAGTATTGATTTATATATGAATATTAGTTCAGGGTTATACAAATTACTCATATATAATTAATAAAATTTGGGTCCTTGACACTCCCACCCACATTATACTGGAGAGGGAGTAATGTTGTATGCAAGGTGATATCTCAGCCATATAAGGCTTCTGCTATTCAATTATTTTTGTAAGTTCTTGATAGTGTGAGAAATCAAGAAAATTCATTATTTTTCAACAGTTGTTGTTTTGCATATTGTGATATCACCTATTTACTGAAAGCTTATATATATATATATATATATATATATATATATATATATATATATATATATATATATATATATATATATATAAAGATACATATATAGGGAAGTACCACCTCTATAGCTGGAATGGGGACCCTCATCCTCAGAGAAGACAATAAACGTACCTCAGGGAAAACTCAAGGTTCTCCCCGGAGCTGTTTGAATATTTTCTTCTCCTACCATCCCCTATATATTTTATATTTTATGTGAACATTTATTAATAAACAGAATACATTTACAGAAAAAGCATAAACATGAATACAATGGCACAATGTATCAAAGATCATCAATTTCCTCCAGCTCCTCCGAGGCTGGACGCGAGCCATGTATGCAGCAAGCATTTCCCCTCTGGATGGCTACGCTGAGGCGCTGGAACATGAAAGTGGCTGCCCTTGGGTCCCTGGTGGTGTCGATGAGTCTGGAACTCAATTCTTTAAGGAAACGTGTGGCATTTTTTCCCCATGATCCCAAGGTCTCTGATCCCACTGGGACAAATTGATACTGTTGGCTAATGTCCCTGTACTTGCTGATCATGTACTCTTCCCTGTGGTCAGCAGCTTCTCCCTGTCGCCCCACACTGTGATGGATATAGGTGTCAGCCAGTGTGGACACACAGGTAGAGTCCCATGCTAAGAGCTTGTCATTCTTCCAAGGATAGATGATGATCCCATCGGGGCGGTTTGCTGGGTTGTGGGTATTGTTGGCTGCTAGTGATCGGGGCTCCCTCTCGGCAGGGCATCCAGCTGTAGCAAGGGTTCTCTTAATGATGTCGTTGACCTCATTGTGTCTTGCATGCCAGCCCTAGGTTTTGGAACCGTATTGGTCCGTATTGGTCTGCTTGCACTTCGCCGCAAATACACGTATATTCTGTGTGAATTGGGGCAGCAAGGCGCAGCCCTGAGCATGTTGGCAAGCACCTTTTCAGCAATTGGGCCATCCCAGCTTGACTGTTTGTGAGCCAGTGCTGCACTAGGGTTTGGTGCTGGAGCAGCAACAGTCTCCCATTCGGTGATGGCACTGGCATAGCTAGGGTCTTCTATTCCTGCTGAGTCACTGAGGGTATCAGGAAGAATTTGTCTTATCAACTCGTTTGATGCTATGGAAGAGGATAGGAAAGCTGGTAGAGCAATCTGGGAGGATCTGCGTACTCCTAGCCCTCCAAGCCTGACCGGAAGTGAGGCTTGCAACCACTGTCCATCGTCAAGGGAAAGATTCAATACACTCTCTAGCATGGTCTTCAGGAGAGAGAGTCATATTCCTTAAGTTTTGGACTGCTGAAGGCTGGGGAGCATCTCAGAAAGTAGGTAAGTTTTGGGATTGACAGGCACCTGGTGAGTAGGTAGAAGGCATCGTGTGTGTCAATGTCTTTCATCCTGCTTTCCATCGTCCGGAGGTCTGAGACTTTTTTTTCTAGAATCAGATCGATGGCATTGGACCCAAGAGGAGCACCAAGGAGAGTGCTATTGGCTGGATCAATGGCTCGTGCTCCTGGTAAAACGGCACTAATATTCTGGATCATCTGTTGATTGGTAGAAACCATTTCACATTTGGTGGGGTTTAAAGAAAGGCCCAGGCTTTCTCTCTAGGAGAGATTCTGTTGTGCCAGCTAGGGTACCGTCGTCCAGGAACCAGATATTGAGCTCACTGGAGAGTGCTTCCGTGACTTCCTTGATGACCAAACAAAATAGAAAGGGGGTGAGAGGGTCCCCCTGTTGCACGCCCTCACATGAGTCAATTTCATGGCCCCCAAACAATAGTTTGGAAGTCACACTGTAACACGATTCTGTGAAGGGATAAAGGGAAGGGAAGTTTCTATAAACTGCTTGGAGAGCAGCATCCCTTCTGACTGAGTTGAAAGCATTGGCAAAGTCCAATTTGACCAAGGCTTTTTCATCGGACATGTTTTTGATATATACTTGTGCTGCGTGGGGAGCTGCTTCACAGCCCTGTTGAACGCCGAAACCGAGCTGGGTTGGTTTCAGCATTGCAGCAACCTCTTGACTCACCCTTCTTACTGCAGCCTTGGCGACTAGGCGCTGAAGTGTGTTACCCACTGCAATGGGCCTGATTCCGCCATCCTTTTTCCGGAGGGCACACAATGAGGCACCAAAGAAAAGGGGTCTGATGGCCTCTGGGACACTGCCAGCCAGGCACAGGTTGAAAAATTTGGTGAGTTCAGACAGCAGCCTCTCTGAAACCTCACCAAGTGCTGGATTGAGTATTTGTTTTAAGTGTTGAAGCCTTAAATTGGTGAAATCTCCTGCTGAGCCCTGTGGAAATGACATAGCAGCTTTATACACATCAGCATCCTGTAAGGTTAGATGTTCTTCGCCTGCTGCAATGTCAGGGAGGTCAATGTTGGTACTGGGAGCACTGGGTGGATGTTTGTCCTTCAGAGCTTGCGCCGTGCTGACGTCCTTGGGAGCGATGGTATCCTCACTGGTTATAAGTCTCAGAGCTCCAATAGTATTACCGTCTTCTATTTTTTTGCTAATTTGGGCTCTGATTTTTGAGGCGTCGGGTGTCCTGTTGTTGGCATTAGCCCGGCGGGTGTTTGTCGCCCTAGGGGGGAGACGGACGAGGTTGTCATCCCTTGGGAATGCATTTATTGCCCTAATAACATGTGTTCCTCCTTGGTGGGACAGCCAAACAGGCATTGCCAAAAAGCAGCAGATTGTGCCAGGATCTGTTGTTTGAAGGAGCATCGTTGACTTTCTTCAGAAGGTCAGTGAATTTGCTAGCAGCTTGAGGGAGAGCTGCTTTGGGGATGTGTGTCAGAGTCCTGGTGGATGTTAATTTGATTGCAGATTTGAGGTCCTCTGTAGAGGTGAAGTCACGGTAGCTGTCAGCCCTGTCTACTGGGGGAGGCTGTTGGTTGTTCTCATTTGGAGCTCTCCTGGAGCCTAGACATCCATTGTGTGCACGAATGTTGCCAGATGTGGGATTGAGTGCACATTCCCTGCAGCACGCCCGACAGATGCCTCGTGAACGACTGCTTTGGCTCTGTCGTGAAGATTCCTGGGAGCCCGCGACTACTTGTGACATTGCTGATATCGTGGGGGTGGGAGGGCGCCATCTGTGGGGTGACGGTGAAGGACAGCATGAATGCATGGGGGATGAAGGTTGGGGAGTAGGGAGCGGCGGAACTTGTAATTGGTGGAGCACTAAACGGCAACACCCTTGGTCAGGAAGTCAGTGGTCTTAGGCTGGGATGTGGGGAGGTGATCAGGGATGGGGGGGGAGGGGGTGGCCCTGTGTGCTCGCTCAAGACGCACATCACTGACTAACTTTTGCTAATTGTTATACACTTACTGTTCCATTTAGAAAAAACCCTCGCCATTTGGCACACTAATCACCATGCTCACACTATTAACCGAGGTGTTCTACTGTTCACCATCCAATGACCGTGTCGTGGGCGGCCACTTCCTCCCCCAACCCACGACCCTGGCCGGTCACAGATGTAAACATATATATATATATATATATATATATATATATATATATATATATATATATATATATATATATATATATATATATATATGTATATATATATGTGTGTGTGTGTGTGTGTGTGTGTGTGTGTGTGTGTGTGTGTATGTGTGTGTGTGTGTGTGTGTATGTGTGTGTGTGTGTGTGTTTGCGTGTGTGTGTGTATGTGTGTATGTGTGTAAGTGTGTGTGTGTGTGTGTGTGTGTATGTGTGTGTGTGTGTGTGTGTGTGTGTGTGTCTGTGTGTCTGTGTGTCTGTGTGTCTGTGTAACGAGATTCTTGTGTCTTAATAACTAACTACCAATTTCTGGAGGATTAACAAATACTAAATCAAATCTAAACTGTGCGTAAATTTTTGTAATATATCAGACAATGTTTGTTAATATTATAACTCAAATAACTTAATGTAACAAGAAGTGTTTAGGAAGAAACTTGCACAGCAGTAAGAGGTGTTTACTGGACGAGGGGAAACTTTACAACGATGGCCCACCAGCGTTTTCATGGAGGTTTCCCCTCACTTTCATTGGCTAATTGCTTGGGACACTACACTCCTGTTCAGCTCTCTCTCGTTCTTTCTGTCTGTCTCTGTCTCTCTCTTTCTCTCTCTATCTCTCTATATCTCTCTCTATCTCTCTCTCCCCTCTTTCCATATCCTAATATTTCACATCATTCTGAACAAATCTGCGTTTTCTCATATGCATTACATAGAAGGAGGGAGAGTAAGGGGTGAAAAGGAAGGGAAAGTATAAGCGAGGGATGGAGGGCAGGAATATGGGGAAGGAGTAAAGGAGAGGGATGGAGGGAAAAGTTAAGAAGGTAGGGAGGTAAATGGTAGGAAGGATAGGTGGGATGGAGATAGGGAGAGAGGGAGGGGCGGAAGGGAGGGAAGAAGGGAGGGAGGAAAGGAGGGAGGAAGGGAGGGAGGGAGGGAGGAAGGGAGGGAGGAAGGGTACATTTATCGTCATTATTCTTGCTAGAAATGATGTTCTCATTTTAAATAAATTGAAAAACGTTTTCTTGAATTTTATTACACATTTTTCGAAGAGAGGTTTGCTTATTTTCATTCATTAAGATAATACACCTTAATTAAGATAATACACCTTAATTAAGATAATACATCTTAATTAAGATAAAACACCTTAATTAAGGCTATTAATACACCTTAAGCAGCAAACTGACAGTGGATTTGCTATATTTCCATGAGCACGTCTTTTCAGTGAAGAATATTCCAGATTAATCTCATGTAACATCAGCGACTAACATTACTGACACATGGTGACACATACCTCACGATGACCAGCCTTATATGTACAGGGAGCCTCTCTCATGATACCATCAACTTGTATAGGGAGCCACTCGTCTGATACTATCAACTTGGAAAGGGAGCCACTCGTCTGATACCATCAACTTGGATCCCCACTCATACCTCCCGATGGCCAGCCAAACATGTACAAGGAGCCACTCGCTTGATACCATCAACTTGGGTCCCCACTCATACCTCCCGATGACCAGCCATACATGTATAAGGAGCCACTCGGCTGATACCATCAACTTGGATTCCCACTCATACCTCCCGATGGACAGCTAAACATGTACAAGGAGCCACTCGCCTAATACCATCAACTTGGGTCCCCACTCATACCTCCCGATGGCCAGCCAAACATGTACAATAAGCCACTCGCCTGATACCATCAACTTAGGTTCCCACTCGTGATGTAAGGGTGTCACTAAGGGCCGAGAAATGACACCATCATCATATATTGCCACCCATGGATGTTTACAAGTGTCACTCACGTTCAGAAAATGACACGCTCATTCTGGATCCCGGTTCATGATGTGTAGACGTGTCAGTCAGACTCAGATACTGGCTTATCTGAAACACATTTTATGTAAAGATTGTTCCTTTGAAATTTACGGTGAAATAAATCCTGTTTTGGCTGTATGTAATTCTTGAAACACTTTCCGAACACATTTATTTTAATTCTGTTAGATTAAGCCGAACCGGCGAGTTTGGTCAATTCTTTTCCAAATTAGCAGAATGAAAATTTGTTTTTGCCATAAATCAGCGGAAATCAATCTGAACATAACAAACCAAAAAGGGTATATCATTTTGTTTAACTAATATTAACTAAATTTAAGCTGATCTATGTTATACATAGCAGAATTCAGATAAAGAACAATTACGATAACTTAGGTTAGATGAGGTTTCTAAGTAAGGTTTGGTCCAAAAATAAAATATTTTATATAATAGTCAATAAAAAAATATTAATCTGTAAACACTTTTTTTGTGAAAATCCAATTTTCAAAGGAGTTCGACCATTTTGGAAAATTCTACTTATTAGGCACAACAATAATATATGTGGCACATCATAACGTTAATCACCCTGTCAGCTCTATATGTGACACATAACATCAATCACCCTGTCAGCTCTATATGTGACACATCATAGCATCAATCACCCTGTCAGTCCTATATGTGACATATTATAACATAAACCACCCTGTCAGTTCTTTATGTGACACATCATAACATCAATCACCCTGTCAGTTCTCTATGTGACACATCATAACATCAATCACCCTGTCAGTCCTATATGTGACATATAACATAAATCACCCTGTCAGTTCTATATGTGACACATCATAACATCAATTACCCTGTCAGTTCTGTATGTGACACATCATAGCATCAATCACCCTGTCAGTTCTATATGTGACACATCATAACATAAATCACCCTGTCAGTTCTATATGTGACACATCATAACATCAATCACCCTACCAGCTCTATATGTGACACATCATAACATCATTCTTGCTGCCAGCTCTATATGTGACACATCATAACATCAATCACCCTGCCATCTATATATGACACATCATAACATCAATCACCCTGCCATCTATATGTGACACATCATAACATCAATCACCCTGTCAGCTCTATATATGACGCATCATAACATCAATCACCCTGTCAGTTCTATATATGACACATCATAACATCAATCGCCCTGTCAGTTCTATATGTGACACATCATAACATCAATCACTCTGTCAGCTCTATATGTGACACATCATAACATCAATCACCCTACCAGCTCAATATGTGACACATCATAACATCATTCATGCTGCCAGCTCTATATGTGACACATCATAACATCAATCACCCTGCCATCTATATGTGACACATAACATCAATCACCCTGCCAGCTCTATATGTGACATATCATAACATCAATCACCCTGCCAGCTCTATATGTGACACATAATAACATCAATCACCCTGTCAGCTCTATATGTGACACATCATAACATCAATCACTCTGTCAGCTCTTTATTAGACACATCATAACATCAATCACCCTGCCAGCTCTATATGTGACACATCATAACATCAATCACCCTACCAGCTTTATATGTGACACATCATAACATCATTCATGCTGCCAGCTCTATATGTGACACATCATAACATCAATCACGCTGCCATCTATATGTGACACATCATAACATCAATCACCCTTCCAGCTCTATGTGTGACACATCATAACATCAATCACTCAGTCAGCTCTGTATGTGACACATAATAACATCAATCACCCTGCCAGCTCTATATGTGACACATCATAACATCAATCACCCTTCCAGCTCTATGTGACACATCATAACATCAATCACCCTTCCAGCTCTATGTGACACATCATAACATCAATCACCCTGCCAGCTCTATGTGACACATCATAACATCAATCACCCTTCCAGCTCTATGTGACACATAACATCAATCACCCTTCCAGCTCTATGTGACACATCATAACATCAATCACCCTTCCAGCTCTATGTGACACATCATAACATCAATCACCCTGCCAGCTCTATGTGACACATCATAACATCAATCACCCTTCCAGCTCTATGTGACACATCATAACATCAATCACCCTTCCAGCTCTATGTGACACATCATAACATCAATCACCCTTCCAGCTCTATGTGACACATCATAACATCAATCACCCTGCCAGCTCTATGTGACACATCATAACATCAATCACCCTGTCAGCTCTATATGTGACACATCATAACATCAATCACCCTTCCAGCTCTATGTGACACATCATAACATCAATCACCCTTCCAGCTCTATGTGACACATCATAACATCAATCACCCTGCCAGCTCTATGTGACACATCATAACATCAATCACCCTTCCAGCTCTATGTGACACATAACATCAATCACCCTTCCAGCTCTATGTGACACATCATAACATCAATCACCCTTCCAGCTCTATGTGACACATCATAACATCAATCACCCTGCCAGCTCTATGTGACACATCATAACATCAATCACCCTGGCAGCTCTATGTGACACATCATAACATCAATCACCCTTCCAGCTCTATGTGACACATCATAACATCAATCACCCTTCCAGCTCTATGTGACACATCATAACATCAATCACCCTTCCAGCTCTATGTGACACATCATAACATCAATCACCCTGCCAGCTCTATGTGACACATCATAACATCAATCACCCTGCCAGCTCTATGTGACACATCATAACATCAATCACCCTGCCAGCTCTATGTGACACATCATAACATCAATCACCCTTCCAGCTCTATGTGACACATCATAACATCAATCACCCTGCCAGCTCTATGTGACACATCATAACATCAATCACCCTGCCAGCTCTATGTGACACATCATAACATCAATCACCCTGCCAGCTCTATGTGACACATCATAACATCAATCACCCTGCCAGCTCTATGTGACACATCATAACATCAATCACCCTTCCAGCTCTATGTGACACATCATAACATCAATCACCCTGCCCTCTATGTGACACATCATAACATCAATCACCCCAGCTCTATGTGACACATCATAACATCAATCACCCTGCCAGCTCTATGTGACACATCATAACATCAATCACCCTTCCAGCTCTATGTGACACATCATAACATCAATCACCCTGCCAGCTCTATGTGACACATCATAACATCAATCACCCTGCCAGCTCTATGTGACACATCATAACATCAATCACCCTGCCAGCTCTATGTGACACATCATAACATCAATCACCCTGCCAGCTCTATGTGACACATCATAACATCAATCACCCTGCCAGCTCTATGTGACACATCATAACATCAATCACCCTGCCAGCTCTATGTGACACATCATAACATCAATCACCCTGCTCTAGACACATCATAACATCTCACCCTGCCAGCTCTATGTGACACATCATAACATCAATCACCCTGCCAGCTCTATGTGACACATCATAACATCAATCACCCTGCCAGCTCTATGTGACACATCATAACATCAATCACCCTGCCAGCTCTATGTGACACATCATAACATCAATCACCCTGCCAGCTCTATGTGACACATCATAACATCAATCACCCTGCCAGCTCTATGTGACACATCATAACATCAATCACCCTGCCAGCTCTATGTGACACATCATAACATCAATCACCCTGCCAGCTCTATGTGACACATCATAACATCAATCACCCTGCCAGCTCTATGTGACACATCATAACATCAATCACCCTGCCAGCTCTATGTGACACATCATAACATCAATCACCCTGCCAGCTCTATGTGACACATCATAACATCAATCACCCTGCCAGCTCTATGTGACACATCATAACATCAATCACCCTGCCAGCTCTATGTGACACATCATAACATCAATCACCCTGCCAGCTCTATGTGACACATCATAACATCAATCACCCTGCCAGCTCTATGTGACACATCATAACATCAATCACCCTGCCAGCTCTATATGTGACACATCATAACATCAATCACCCTGCCAGCTCTATGTGACACATCATAACATCAATCACCCTGCCAGCTCTAGACACATCATAACATCAATCTGCCAGCTCTATGTGACACATCATAACATCAATCACCCTGCCAGCTCTATGTGACACATCATAACATCAATCACCCTGCCAGCTCTATGTGACACATCATAACATCAATCACCCTGCCAGCTCTATGTGACACATCATAACATCAATCACCCTGCCAGCTCTATGTGACACACCATAACATCAATCACCCTGCCAGCTCTATGTGACACATCATAACATCAATCACCCTGCCAGCTCTATGTGACACACCATAACATCAATCACCCTGCCAGCTCTATGTGACACATCA
>NC_091339.1:11658083-11665583 GCF_038502225.1 Cherax quadricarinatus | reverse complement strand
CTTGGTTATTTTCACAAGGTCAGCAAAGCTATTGAGAAATCAGATCTGTTAATGAATACTTGTGCTTGTTTGTAGAGTTCGCTTTAGGATTTTTTAAGCAAAATTAAAGAAGATTTTGATGAGCTTAAGTAACAAGAAAAGCCACCTTGCCAAATGTTAACTACAGAACTGTCACAAGGAGACAAAGAGCAAGGAAATGACGGAAGTGCACCTGGCCCTGATGCCGTTGAAGAAGTCTCTTCAAGAGATAAGTTTAGGATAAAATCCTTTATTCCTATACTAGACACATTTGAAGCTGCTGTGTACAATGATGTTGCACATTTAAATGCTCTCCTTTCCTGCTAATCTAACAGTATCTAAACAGGAAAATAAGCAAGGTCTTGACGTGTTGATGAAAGCATACCCAGAAGATGCTGACCTGGAACTTACTGATGAACTTTTGCACTTTCACTTGTGAGACAAAGACATAGGCCTTCAGAAGGGCAATCACTGTCTCATACAAACCTTTATTAATTGAGTTGGCCTTCCGTAATGTGAAAGTAATCTTGCGGCTATTTCTTAGCTTAATGGTCACTAACTGCTCGGGAGATAGGTCTTTTTCAAGCCTCAAAAGAATTAAAAATGAATTAAGGGCCACACTGTCTACACTGAGCATTTTGTGCAATGTGACAAACTTGCACAAAAAAAATTTTTTATTAACTTTTAGATGATTTTGCTATGAGGATGTATATTGAATTTGATAATTGTAGTTTCTTTATTTTTTATTATGCATTTTAAAAGAATATATGTACATATTTTAAAGAATATAACAATAACCTTATAATTTCATTTTCTAAAAATTCCTGCTTATTCCACAAAATGTTTACAAAGTTCGGTTGTTGTAAAAGTTTTTCTCAATGTTAATTTTAACATTTATGCTTTTTCAGTCACTAAGAGTATTTAACATCTTACAACCTTTAGAGAAGGAATTGTGAATTACAGAATTTCAAACACCTGTCATTATCCTCGGCTTCACTGAATTTTGTTTAAAATACACTTCTATCTTCCTCTAGTGTGAGGATGGGGAATTAATGAGGCGTCTCACAAATAGAATAGCCTAGGGCAGGGGTGGGTAACCTTTTTAAGTGTGTGTGCCAAATTCGGCCAAATCTTCTCAAGTGCCAGCTAAAATTTATGGGAACACATTATTTGGTGTCTTTTAAGTATAGTGACAAAATTTTCAAATACTCAAAAATCACACCGTATCGGTAAAATTAGAGAATGATTTTTGTAAACCATGATATTGAATGAATGGAAAATATTGTGATGGAATTTTTACTCAAAGGTTCCTCTTCCCTGTTAATAGTGTGGATAATTTTTAACAGCCTTTAAATATATTTCTAGCTGCGATATACATCCACACAATTTAAAAACGCTAATTTTAGCATCAGCAAAAGAGTAAACAATAATTTGATTTATTTATTAGATCAATTAGTCTTTTCATGTCTTGCCAATATATTACAATTCTCAATGACATAATAGTTTTACTTAACTAAAACACAGCAAGAGGATAGAAAATTAAAGATATTTTTTAATAGTTAATTGTTCCACTGCATTCCCTTCCAGTTTAAGTATCCTATCCTTAACAGTTTTTCTACTCGGACAAATATTTAATGCACTGAATCTTTTCTTTTTCTGAAAGATTGTCAAAGGGCAAAGGAGTGCATTCTAGCCATGCTTCTTTAATATACTTCCTGTGGAAAATACTGTATATATTTTCCAGAAATACAGTAGTTATATGTAAATAGATGGCCATACTGTATTTAAAAGAATTATATTATGGAAAATGGGAAATTGGACCTGCGCCTGCGCAGACAGGAGGAGTCGCCATTTTGTTTGAATTTGGATTAGAAACGTTGGTGTAATGGGAAGAATTTTTCGTGCTCTAGAGGTTAAAATTAGGCTGACACCTCTCAATTAGGAGACGAAATTGTTGGATGTGCATTCCTGCATAACTTGAGATATCAGGCGACTGGACAAGACAGCTCCAGGAACCTCAGATAAGTCTTATGTAGTAACCTGGCCAGTGCTATTTTCATAGATAGACAGTGAGATTTTCTGAGTATTATACACATTAATCTCCAGTCAAATTGGTGAGTGTTATGATTAAGATATATTCTCCTTCTGTTATATAAATGTGTGTATATACTATAATCCTTTTTTAATTTTAATATACAGTCCACAAATTTATATATTTACCAGCATTCCTGGTGATGTATATTTCATTTAATTAATAGGTCCAGAGCAACTTGTGGATATGACAGTGGTTGGTATCGAAGGGGGACATTTTTTGTGACCTAGGTGTCCCAAATTCCTACAAATTGTCTAACTGATAAATATTAATTATCAATGTTCATTTACTGTTATGTATATAATGATACATTCAGATAAATGCAATTTTCCACACTTCCCATCACTAAGTGACTTTCCATGTTGACCAATAACTTTGGAGACCTCAAATCTAGCAGCAACTAAAGTGAAACTAGGCCTACCCGAAATAAATTCCTTCAAAGTATCAGACCGGTTTTTTATTTATTTATTTTTTTTGTCTTCCTCAGTTCACGAGAAATCAGTTCCCTTTGTTCTTGATTCAGAACAGAAACTGCATAATACTTTATTATCTAAATCATGCCAAATTTTTCAGTCCAGTATTCTTTAAATTCTCTAATATCTTCTTCACTTGAATAACATCGTTTCTTGGCTGGTGGTCGTGACATCCTGTACAATCTGTTCCCTCAAGGAAGGTTCCTTGATGTTGGTGAGGGGCTCTTGATTTAGGGAATTGGATCTGTGCTCCAGTTCCCCAAATTAAGCCTGAATGCCTTCCACATCCCCCCCAGGCGCTGTATAATCCTCCGGGTTTAGCGCTTCCCCCTTGATTATAGTAATAATAATAATGTACAATCTGTAAAGGGCACAATGCAAATAGAATTTGTAACAGCGATATATGTATATCAATCGTAAATATGAAAATAGGAGGGAAAAATCGCTGTTGTGTTAAGAAGTATGAACTATACAATGAACGGTTAAAACTGTAATCAGGCCATGTAAGGAATGGGTGATTTTTTTTTTTGTCCAATTTCAATTAAATTTTTACTGTAATTTAAGCAGCATTTGAAACCTACACACTGTATTTGAAGTGACTTTTTGCCTTGAAAGAGAGAAAAAATAAATAATGCCCTATTCATATAGGGCATAAAACTTTCCCTTCTCTACAAAATTGGTAAGTCGTACATTGTTGTAGTTGACATCAAATGAAAGATAAAAGGGCTAGATAATCTTTATCTCAAAGTCGTTTGAGCAAAATGCCAATAGACTGCATAATGAAAAACGTTCAAGTTTGCTTTTTTTGGGAGAAAAAACATAAAAAAAACAAAACGGTAAAAAATATATTGCAAATCAACCCTGAAACTGAATAGAACCATCATTCCTCAATAACGTATGAAGAAATCATGACACCCCTATAAATACTCACAAAAACAGGAAAATAATGTCAATAACTTATTCCTGAGTAATACATATATTTTCTGTAAAACTATGGTCATGGCACGCCAAATCTCAGCATGTTACATACCTCCACTCATTTTGACAGCCCTCAGGCGACTGAGCTGCTATCTCTCCATGTACTTGAATATAGTCCTTAGAGAAGTTACCATGTAGAGTATTTGAATGAAACAATTATGGCAATCATAATTTTTGGAGAAAAAATAACACACGAACTGGCATAACAGGAACAACAGAAAAATTACATTTTTGGAAAAACATACATAAAAATATGATAGAAACAAGCTGATTGCAGCAACATGTTGCCAGAATTGTGCACTGCGTTTCGGCAATAAAACATTTTTTTTCCATAATTTTTCATTTTCCATATCTTTCCTGAAACCTTTCCTTGTACCCTAAAGTAGCACCTGATTAATGTTATCCACACAATTTCACGAAAAGTGGTGGAATAGTTTTTCGAATCGATGGAATATTACCCCGCTTTTCTCGGATACATGACAATTGTCGCTAGTTTTTTTTTTTTAGATGAAACCAGAGGCTCGCATGCCAGAAAGAAGTCGTTGGCGTGCCAAGTTTGGCACACATGCCGAGGGTTGCCCACCCCTGGCCTAGGGGCTCTCTTCATCTAAATCCAGCACTGCACTGAGCACAGATTACTTGGGCAACTTCAATAAAGTAATCTTTCACTTGCCTTTACTCATAATTATTATTACTCCCCTCAAAAAAATGGATATTTTTAATAAAATAATATTCTTGTATTTTCAACCTCGAATATCTCAGAAGTGAGTTTTTTTGGTTATATACTTATTGTCAAAATTCTTTCACGAGCTTGTAAACGAAGCTCGTGAAAGAATTTTGACAATAATCCTCATCTTTTCATTTTTGAAGAGAAGGAAAAAAATATATTTTATTCTCTTGTATGATAGAAAAATTTATTTTCCATTGCTTTAATACAATCCAGTAAAAGATAAAACACTTTTACCACTGCAGATATTTGCTTCTGCGCAAATAGTGTTGCCACAGCCCATAAAACAACCATTCTGCCAACTGGCCTTCATGAATCCTTATTTTAATCTACAGTTCACATTCATATACTCTTGCAAAAAATGGATGAAATCGAACAATAAACAAAACAGACAATAGTTATTCCAAGCCCTTAATAAAAGTTTGCCTCATTGCCTGCTTTAGGAATAAAAGAATTCTAAATATTATTGTACTGCATATTTGAACTGTAGTCTTAAACACCTGTATGTGCAGCAATTAAAATTGAAACTTGTCAAATTCTCTTTCGTGTCAGTCAATCATACCGTATTCGGTCAGAGGGATTACATGTCTAATACAACATTGTTGCAGATAGTGTGTCTACCTGACTGACACTATAAATAATCACCTCGACAATCAATTCCACGCTAGGTACCATCTCATTCTTAGGTTCCATGTGGAGTGTTCCACATTCAACAGGTCTGTTACACCTACCAGTTAGGTTAGGTTAGGTAAGGTTTGTAAGTAAACAGAACCAGTGTCTTCTGACGCAGGTCTTAGTCATATAATGACCCGCAGCTGGAGCTTTTCTTACCAGTGATCGACTGGGTGTGTTTCCTGTGCAAGTTCTAGAAGATTCCAGTTCTGCTGCCTAGACTCACACATGTAATACAGATTTGCGCAAATCCTGACCCCAGAGGTACCATGACAGCTTATCATATGGCTAGTTGCAGATCCAGATGGATAAATTCCTCGTCTCGGAGCCTTCCAGGGGTCTATCACACCAAAGATTGATTAGTGAGTTACCATTACTCGTACCAGTAGCCACATATATTTTGTACCTTTTTTTATCTGAGATATTATCTTGAGAAACAATCCCCAGACCACATACATCATAGTCATCATCAGACCACATAGTCATTCAGCTAGGTTGAATGGTACCGGTAAACACAGAACTTAGGGACCCGAATTAATGCCGGAACTATCGCGTTCTTCAAATTCCCGTTCAACAGAATGCGGCTGACCTATTAGAAGAACTTTTAGAGCCTGACGCTCTGGGCATGAAGCCCCGGCACTGGCATCTACGTATGTTACTAAGTTGTAGGCGTATAGAGATACGACAGTGTCTGTACTTCAACTACTTACACCTACATTTATAGCCTAACGTAACTGTCTAAACTACAATCTTAGTCTAGTTTCTAGCTTACAACTAATTGTTCTTACAGTAAAGCTTCAGGCAACTCCGTAATAATTTACAAGCCTATTATAGTGTAGGAGATTACATGCCTCTCTCTTAACCCCTTCCCCATTCCTTCGTAAAATGTGTGGTTACTTAGGAATTTTTTTAATAATTTTCCTATTATTTAAATGTAATAATTGGTAGGGATAACAATGTTTATATAATAATGGAGGTGTGTCATGTTTATGTGACATTTAAAAGGTGATAAGTCACAGGGAACCAACATATTCCCTATAATTTCCTTATATAATGTAATAAGTTCATTAAGTAAAGTGGAATTGTTGTAATATTGAAGGAATTAACATTAATGTATTACACACCCAGAAGTATCACTAATTTGAATAAATATGTGTGTATAAAATAGGAGAGTAGAATGGAAGAAAAAACGGGGAGGTACGGGATGGACGAACCAGTTGGTTCCTGTTTCTTTAATTCTGTAGTGTCCGTTAGTAATATTAGCGGTTAACAATGCTGCAATACAAGTGAAGAGGTCGGCCATCTGTAAATAAACGTCAGGCTAGAGAATGAAATGGGAGAATCGAGTTACTGCACGACAGAAGATGCGATGAGGAAACTGTAAATCAGACGCAATATTGTATTAATATTGGAAGAATTACCAATATTAAAATGACGCAAATGTAACTAATGTGACATTTTGTTGTGGCAGCGATTCGCTCTCCAGGAGCTTTATCAAGCCGTTACAAACAGTACATGGACACAGAGGGTATATATAGGCTTAGAGTGAGATGTAATAATACTAGTGGTAGTAGTAGTAGTAGTAGTAGTAGTAGTAGTAGTAGTAGTAGTAGTAGTAGTAGTAGTAATATTAGTTGTGATAGTAGTAACAGTAGTAACACAATGTGGTAGGACAATCAACTTGCACATGAATAAAAGGTTGTGCAAGAAAGGTATACAATACCGACAAGATGAAAGTCATCATGAATAAAAGGTTATAAAAGTATTACATGGGTAGCATAAAACTAAGTTACACAACTACTGAAGGTTGGATTTGAGAAGCTCTGCTTCAGTGTTCCTCTTTTGTAATGAGCTTGTGTAGTATTAGCAGTAGAGACTATGTGATGGTTGGGTTTACTGTTTTCAGGAGGATTCTCGTTAAGACCTCAGAGATGATGAAGCTGCCTTTGTTTTGTTTGTGTTAGAAACAGCGATTAATGCTGATTTAAGGCACTTGCGTCTGCGGAAATTAGGTTCTTTGATCGCTAATCGGGTGTCCCTGAATTTCATGAGATGACCGGCGGAATTTCGGTGTTGTACGCAGGCGATGTTCACGTTTATCATTCCTACATGCATTAATGTATTCACTGAGGCATGTTTCGAGATTCCATATACCAGAAATAGAACTGGTCCTAGGACTGACCCCTGTGGAACCCTGCTCGTCACAGTCTCCCACTCTTGACACCTCGTCGCATACCAAGACTCGCTGCTGCCTTTCTGTCAGGTATTCTCTGATCCATTGTAGTGCCTTCCCTGTTATTTCTGCCTGATCCTCTAGCTTTTGTACTAATCTCTTGTGTGGAACTGTGTCGAAAGCCTACTAACTGTCCAAGAAAATGTTCTCTACCCACTTCCTTCCCCCCTCTCTCTCTTTCTCTCTCTTCTGTTAACTTGTTGTAACAGGTTTATGACACAGGATTTCCCATCCCTGAAACCGTGCTGGTCATCGTGTATAAGCTCATTCCTTTCTAGGTGCTCTACCACTCTCCTGATAACCTCCT
>NC_091339.1:11633083-11655583 GCF_038502225.1 Cherax quadricarinatus | reverse complement strand
TACTCACCTATTTGTGGTTTCAGGGGTCGAGTCTTAGCTCCTGGCCCCGCCTCTTCACCGGTTGCTACTGGGCCCTCTCTCTCCCCGCTCCATGAGCTTTATCAAACCTCGTTTTAAAACTGTGTATGGTTCCTGCCTCCACTACGTCATTTTCTAGGCTATTCCACTGCCTGACAACTCTACTGTGTGTGTGTGTGTGTGTGTGCGTGTGTGTCATGTGGGTTCGATAGTGTGGATGGGGTAAAAACACTCACGTAGGCTGGTTAGTGCGTACAATATATAACGGAAAGTATGGGAAGCACCATCAGCCGACCTGCCTCTCTCTGCTCTCTATCTCAGACTAACCCACCAGTGCCTAGGGGTGAGCAGTGTTCAAAAACATGCTATGGTCAGCAGCAACGTGAATAACAGTCAGTGATTCACACAGACGGTTGGTAGTGAGTCATCTACTGGTAACTGGTT
Source organism: Cherax quadricarinatus (assembly GCF_038502225.1). NCBI lineage: Eukaryota > Metazoa > Arthropoda > Malacostraca > Decapoda > Parastacidae > Cherax > Cherax quadricarinatus. The sequence continues at coordinate 11,655,121 of NC_091339.1, read as the reverse complement.
ACTGGTAACTGGTACTACTGAGATGTGTGTGTGTGTGTGTGTGTGTGTGTGTGTGTGTGTGTGTGTGTGTGTGTGTGTGTGTGTGTGTGTGTGTTAAGAAGACTACAAGGAGGTGTTCAGAAGGTTATGGAAGAACAAAACGTTTCCAGAGGACTTTTTCCCCATTCCTTCTTTCCTGGCTTTTTCTTGCTGACTCTGCTTACTTATTTTCCTCATGCTTTTCCTTCTTCCAGTCTAATTATTTTTTTCTTCATGTTTCTTCCTCTCGTTGTTCTTTCTTATCTTCCTTTCCTCCTTCCTTCCTTTCATTCATCCTTCCATTTTTTCCTTCCATTCTCCCTGCATTAGAGGCAGCACAATCATCTGGTGTGGTTGAAACAATCAACTAATGGCATTTGTAATGAAACTCTAGCTGTAATGACCGTCACTGAGCTTTGATATTATCACCGTGTTTTTAATACCACTTATTCTTATTCTTAATAATAATAATGAGAAGAAGAAGAAGAACGACAATAATAATTGACAACAATAATAATAAAAGCGACAATAATAACAAAAAAGAAGCAGCAAGAATAATAATGATAGTGACGATAATAATAATAATAATAATAATAATAATAATAATAATAATAATAATAATAATAATAATAATAATAATAATAACAGGGACTGCGCTGAAGTGTAGTTAAAGCAAACTTGTACATGGAGCGAGGAACTTCAAACTGAAATCCTCCCAAAGGCATGATGCGTGGACGACGTCTTCAATAATCACTAGCAAACGTTTTACCGTGCAGAACCTACAGAGATGGCTCGACGCTACTAAACCAACAATCTAGTTCACATTTAAAGAAGACACCAATAACAGGTGACCATTTTACGACAGTTTCATCTACAAAACAGTTAACATTGTAAAATTCCGAGTTTACAGGAAGCCTATAAACAAAACTGATTTTACACACTAGTATTCCAGTCAAGGAACCAAGCTTAAACGAAGCTTCATCATTGGCTTTTCCCACAGAAAATATTGAATTTACAGCCTCAAGTTTCTTGACGAGGAATTCACATTCACACACATAACCTTCATGAAGCTACATTTTCTTTCCTCTTCCATCAAAGACTGCCTTTCAAATCTTCTATTATTCACACATTTAACATCAACAACCTCACCTGAACCTATGTGGAGAACCTTAAACCAGTTAACTCAGTTGTTTACATAATCCCGTGTGGAGGCAGTAACGAGGCATTCGTCGGAGAAACAACACGAAGCATAGTAGCAGAAGTGACAATTGGAGAAACAGAAGTTTAGAATACCAGCACACCATGAGCCATTTGATGGGGTTCAGTGGCTCCCGCTTGATTGAAAAAACATATAACCACAGAATCACCATTAGTTTTTTATAGACACATTATTATTATAATCAAAAAGAAGCGCTAAGCCACAAGGACTATACAGCTTTATAAACACAAAAAGAATAAATCGCACCTACGTCATCTCAGCTGTATTAGCTTTTAAAACGATAAACCTGTCATTAAATGTGTTATATCAGCCATAAGCCAAAGAGGGAATGAAGTACATGTTACGTAGAAAATGGTGCGCCTAGGGGCTTAAAAGGCTTTGTCGAGGGGCAAAGGTAAAAGTTACACGAATATAATAGAAAATGAGCCATTCAGGGCTGCCCTAATCAAAACAGAAAGCGATAAACCAGCATACACTACTTCAATGGTTTGGGTATTGGAGGGTTTAGGCAAAATTCCTTGTTAGGAAAATATACATTTATTACTACTAACAATATATACAAACAGTAGATAAACACACCCATATTTCTCTCAGCATGTACACCCAAAATAAAGATACATAAGGAGTCGGCAGGCTACGATATAAAAGCAAAACAAAACACACATGTCAATCTGAGGTTAGGACCAAGCAGGCGCCATGACCTCCCTTACTCTGCTACCGACACCGTCTCACCCAATTTCAACAGCCCTCATTCAACCGACAGGGCCATAACCACATCAGACCCCAGGTGAGCCTACTGGTAAGAAAAGATAAGATTTCGTTCTGATTTTTAACCCCGGAGGGTTAGCCACCCAGGATAGTCACTGTGTCATTGAGGGCTGTAACTTATTTCCATTGGGGTCTTCAATCTTGTCCCCCAGGATGCGACCCACACCATTCGACTAACACCCAGGTACCTATATGCTTCTAGATGAACAGGACAACAGGTGTAAGGAAACACGTCGAAATGTTTCCACCCGCCGGGAATCGAACCCGGGCCCTCTGTGTGTGAAGCGAGAGCTTTGGCCACCGGGCCACCGGGTAAGCACTAAAGTAACTTATGGCTTGAATCTGATAAACAAAAGGCGTACAAACAATTAATAAACAGCGTCTGGCTACCATGTTTTTCACCCATGCCGCTTCCGCGTGACTAACCCACGCTCACACACCCACGCTATACCCACACCCTTGGAAAATAAGTCACAACATGACTTCCTCACATTTTACAGTTTAAGCTAACTTAAAGTGTCCATTATTTATAAAACTATGGCTCACTTCTCCGCCAAACATATTCCACTACAATGCAGAACAACGTTTCATTGATGATTTTAGTGGACTAAACCTTCCAGATCACAAAACCAGTTGATGACTTCTTGTTATCACCGGGAAAAATCTTTTTCTTGGGAGGACAAATTACGAAATGGCTGCCACAGTGCCCAACTTTTTGGCAGAATATTATTTAATAATTAAATACTTACATACTGGCGTCAGATAAGGGACGTGCAGTAGACGAAGGCGTCGTCACTGATAGGGAGGATTCCCCAATGGAAGTAGGTCCTCTGCAACATCATGGAATCTTGGTACAGAGGACATCTCCACAACCTTCTTGTTTACTCGTGGTCCATCCCTTGGATTTAACCTACTTCCACAGTCACTAAAAACGTTTCGCCTACTATGTAGACGAAACGTTTCCGAATACAGATACTTAACTGTTGCACATATGTCTTACCAACCTGCCTGTCGGTATTGCATACTATTTTAATATTCACTCTGTCCGACACTGCAACACAATGGTATTTTGGTACACAACAGAAAACACCTTTGACAAATTTTTCAAATGAGAATAGTTGGATCTGAGAAGGACCTGGCCTCTTAATGATCACATTCTTTCTTGTACCAGTGGACAGTACATGAGTCTCCATATTGTCGCTGCAACTTCACATTGTTTCAGACTATGGAACAAAATCTCTTCACCAGGCAGAGGAACTGACCACTTCAAAACTACGTCTATAAAGGTGATGGACTGATTACATCGTCTTCACATGTCTACTGCTTCTGCCAATTTTCTGTACTCGACTGAATAAGCCTACTGTGTAAGCGAAACGTTTCGGAATAAAGGTACCTAACTGTTGCACATGTGTCTTACTTACCACTCAGGGATTCTTGCTAAACACCTTTCTAAACTCTTAGGCACAATACATCCAGAACATCTTGGACACTCTGGTGATCTCAGTCGCATTCGCAACATTAACAACAAGAACAAGAAACTCTCTAACCTAGACGTAACATCCCTAATGCACAACCAAGAAAGTTGGCGTCTCCCTTGACCTTCTTATTCCAGTCAGCGATTTCATCGATCTTGTTGTGTGTTGGCTTTACATGTTTCTCTTTCAAAAATCACCTCTTTCATCAGACTTTTAGATTACCCCACTTAGTGCTGTACTGGCGAACCTATACATGGAACATCTGGAAACAGAGCAATTTTCCTCTATTATTCCCTCTTCTGTCACCTGGCTCCGTTATGTTGACGACATTCTCATCATAACTCCCAAACGCTTCAACATGGAATCTCTCCAACACAAATTCAACCAGGTCGAGCCCTCAGTGCAGTTCACACTAAAAGAAGAAGTCGACAACACTCTTCCTTTCCTTGATGTTCTTCTCTGCACAGCTGACCAAGAACTTCGTTTTAAAGTCTTTGTAGATGAATGGTTCAGAGAACCGACAAATTGATAAAGTTTTAAAGTCTATCGAAAACCTAACCAACACTTTCTTCTCCATTTCTACTCTCAAAAACCAAACGTTTTGTAATTATAGGCCTTTTCCTTCGTGCACTCCGAATCTGTAGCAGTGAGTTCCTTGAGGAAGAATGCTCTGTCATCGAACAAGTATTTTCTAAACTCCACTATCCTCGTCACTTCATTAGAGACTGCAGACGCCGGGCACAAAATATCTTCAACTCACCCAAACAACATACTGCCTAGAGGAGACACATAGTCCTCCCCACCCACTCAATTGCCAAACATTTTTCTGTGTTCTTTTCCGTTACCTCACTACAAGTATCTACCACCACATCCCCCACCATCAAGGATATCACCAGTTATAGACAGGAAAAGGTTTAATCCTCTTAAGGAGTATACATAATCCCTTGCAATGACCGTAACCAATTACGTGGGCGAGACATTCATTAACCTTTAAACATGTATTTCAGAACACCAATACGCAAGCAGATCGGGCGATTTAAGGAACGTCTGCATTAACGCCAAAATTTCCAAAACCATTTACAGAAACGCAAGACTTATCGCCAGAGAAGAAAACACTCAGTACCGCAGAATCCCGGAATCATCACTTATCTGTACATCGAACAATTTAAACCAGATAAACGGCTTCTATAACATAGCTGAACCCCTTGCCAAGAAACTTCTTCATCGATATCCTACATAACATACACACCCGCCCGTCCCGTGGAAGTCCGTCTCAGATCCATCCTACCAACATTCTGGGCGGTCCCTTACAGGTCTGTCTCAAGTTCAACTTACCCAGCAATGTCCACCTAACTCTCCACCCTATAAATACATATGTACTATTCGCTCAGGTAGACCTGTTTTGCCCACTCTGTGGGCAAAATGTAGTCAGTAAAGGATCACATTATACTTTTTACATCGTGTCGGTATTTTGTACCATTTATCGCCATTGTGCTGGTGATGTTTTAAATCTCAGGACATCGTAACACAATGATGTAGCTGCAAAGTTGTAACTTCTCGATAATAGATTTGCTTCTGGCCATCACACTAAGAAACTATCTCCAACATTGTTTGTCTCTGACTAACTGTTGAAGTAATGATGTTACTAATCATATATGTTGGCAGGGAGTATTTGATGTTTGGTGATATTATCATGAGTAGTGGAAGCAAAGTTGAAGTGACTTTTGAGGCAGCACTTCCAAATGTGATCCTAGTTTTAAACTTTGGCCTTCCAAGTTTCATATGAGCTGATTCTCTTGCTTTATACTTCTCTGTCTTTGCAGCTGAATTTTCTCTGTCTTCATCCTCGTCAACAGATGCCAGTTTTAAGAGTCGTGATCCCTTTTATTCCTGAATACTGCAATTCTACCTGTCAAATTTCAGGGAAAAATGAGCAAGTTTTGCCATTGTGTTCAGAAAATTTTGTCATCAGGTGTTTTATGTTGGTATACTTTACAGCATTCAACAGAGTTCCGCAGATGGAACCTATCTGTCAGTTTCATTATTCTTGCGAATGCCTCATCTACTGGTATGTCAATTGTCATTTTACTTAATGGATATTTCTCGTTCCTTCTAATAATGACAAGTAGTTTTTGTGGTATACACTGCATTAGCCGCAAGAATACACCAACTTGCTTCTTCTTCTCGCGAATGTAAGTGTTAGGCCTATTCCTCATTCCCTATCTTGCAGGTATTTCAAATGACATCCATGAAGGTTCATTGATGTGCCCCTCTGTTAGAAGTTTAACTCTGAGAAACACGTTTCCATTGATCTTTTTGTGGCTGTTCAGATGTCGATAAGCAATGTATTCCGGCAGATTAATTGACGTATATCGGAGCTACGTGGATGTTTGTCTTCACATTCATCAGGAAGGTTTCTTCTGGCGAGCCAAATGACACTTTCATGTGGAGGTTAAGATGTGCACATTGACACACATTCCCCGTGTAGAACAGCCCAAAACTCCCAGTGCCTTCTGTTAGGTCTTATGTAAGCTGCCTTCCCAGACTGACTTAGTCTGTCGTGTTGTCCACAGCCAGGGGCTTATTTGCTACTCTGACAGTTTATATAATTCCTACGAATATTTCACTTGTAAATACAACACCACCACTACAATGAGGAATAAGTTCAATGCATGCAATAGTAAGAATAAGTTTATTATAAAACAGTTTTCTATACCATCAGATACAAAATGCTTGAAGGTTTATCATAATTTCTCTGAATAAATGAAAATACGAACAATAAGGGAAATGATAGCCATGCATTGTTTGGCTCTTGCAGTACCTTCAATTGGTAATTATATTTCAGTTAAAATATACAGCAATTGTTACAACAAACAAAAAATTATGAGTTCCCTTTGAATAATATTTAACAAAATATTCGCATATATTTCACCATAACAGGTGTTGACAAATTTAATATATGGTTCCAATCATTATTCTATTTTTATTGAAATTGTATTTGTTTTAGTTGAAAATGTCTTTTATTTCATTAGCATTCATTTTCATTTTTATACTTCCAAAAAACCAGCATATCTCTAGACTACTGTTACCTGAAATTTCTTTATTCACTATAGGTTGGTAGACAGCAGCCACCCAGGGAGGTACTACCGTCCTCCCAAATGAATGTGAAACATAAGCCTGTAATTGTTTTGCGTGATGGTAGGATTGCTGGTGTCTTTTTCTGTCTCAAAAGTATGCAGGGTTGAAAGTGTATGTCTTGCTACTTCTACTTGCACTTAGGTCACACTACACATACATGTATAAGCATATGTATACTAATCTCTCTGGGTTTTCTTCTATTTTCTTCCTAGTTCTTGTTTATTTCTGCTTATCTCCATGGGGAAGTGGAGCAGAATTCTTCCTCCGTAAGCCATGCGTGTCGTAGGAGGTGACTAGATGCCGGGACCAATGGGCTAGTAACCCCTTCTCCTGTATAAATTACTAAAAGAAAGAAAAAGTGCTTTATAAAATTGGGATGTTTGAATGTGCGTGGATGTAGTGCAGATGATAAATAAGAAAGAAGTGATTGCAAAGGTTATGAATGAAAGGAAGTTGGATGTCTTAGCCCTAAGTGAAACGAAGCTGAAGGGGGTAGGGGAGTTTCAGTGGAGAGAAATTAATGGAATTAAGTCAGTAGTATCTGAGAGAGCTAGAGCTAAGGAAGGGGTAGCAATAATGTTAAAGGATCAGTTATGGAGAGAGAAGAGGGAATAAATGTATAAATTCAAGGATTATGTGAATTAAAATTAGGGTCGGATGTGAAAAGTGGGTCATAATAAGTGCGTATGCACCTGGAGAAGAGAGGAGTGTAGAAGAGAGAGAGATTTTGTGAGATATTAAGCGAGTGTGTATAAACTTTCGAGCCAAGTGAAAGAGTAATTGTGGTAGGGGACCTAAATGCTAAAGTAGGAGAAGCATTTAGAGAGGGTGTGGTAGGTAAGTTTGGGGTGCCAGGTGTAAATGATAATGGGGAGCATATGATTGAACTTTGTATAGAAAGGGGTTTGGTTATAGATAACACATATTTTAAGAAAATGAGGATAAATAAGTGTACAAGATAAGATGTAGGGCGTAATGACAGTAGTTTGTTGGACTACGTATTGGTAGATAAGTGATGGGATAACAAAAAAAATAGGTAACAGAAGATAGGATATCAGATTGGAGGGAGAGAGTATTGAGGAGGTGAATGTATTTAGATATTTGGGAGTGGACGTGTCAGCAGATGGGTCTATGAAGGATGAGGTGAATCATAGAACTGACGAGGGGAAAAAGGTGAGTGGTGCACTGAGGAGTCTCTGAAGACAAAGAGCATTATCCATGGAAGTAAAGATGGGAATGTATGAGAGTATAGTTATACCAACGCTCTTATATGGGTGTGAAGCATGAGTGGTAAATGCTGCAACAAGGAGAAGGCTGGACGCAGTGGAGATGTCACGTCTGAGGGCAATTTGTAGTGTGAATATAATGCAGAGAATCCGTAGAGAGCTGAGGATGCGTTATTGAGGTGGTTCGAACATGTAGAGAGGAAGGATCGAAATAAAATGACTTCGAGAGTGTATAAATCTGTAGTGGCGGGGAGGCGGGTAGGGGTCGGCCTAGGAAATGTTAGAGGGAGGGGGTAAAAGATGTTTTGTGTGTAAGGGATTTGGACTTCCAGCAAGCATGCATGAGCATGTTAGATAGGGGCGAATGGAGACAAATGGTTTTTGGACTTGATGTGCTGTTGAAGTGTGAGGTAAGTAACATTGATGAAGGGATTTCTGGAAACCTGCAAGCCGGACTTGGGTCCAGGAGATGGAAAGTACAGTGCCTGCACTCTGAAGGAGGGGTGTTAATGTTGCAGTTTTATAACTGTAGTGTAAGCGCGCCTCTGGCAAGACGGTGATGGAGTGAATGATGATGAAAGTTTTTCTTTTTCGGGCCACCCTGCCTTGGTGGGAAACGGCCGATGTGTTAATAATAAATAATAATATTATATGAACCCTATGTAGATTTAACTTAATAAAGTCAAACTGTAATTTATTTTTGATCAATATAGACATTCTTCAGGTATTTCACAGAAATAAATTTGACTAATGAAATTGGCATATTATTACTAACACAACTTAATATAAATGAAAGCTTCCAGTGGGGAAAACTCATTTGTAATACAAATTTTAAACCTATCTAAAAGAGGCACACTCAAAGTCTTGCAAAGAAGCCAACAAAATGTGCACCTGTACAGCCTAAAATCCAAGAAATTTTTCATCCATTTCATAATATGAATCAACCGAACAAGATTGATGTCGTTCACTATCGTTGTATTTTAATCAGGGTAAACCACAGAGGTCATTCATTGCTGGTGGAATGTGATGCATTCAGATTCCAGGATCAACAGGACCATCATCACCATCATAAGACAAAATAATGCAATAATGTAAAATATTACTAAACCATTTCAAATTTAAAGTGGTTAAATGGCTCCTATTCACTCAATAAACCTAACCTGGGTTTATCTCAGAAAGATATACCAGTCCTGAAATTTATAAGCCGATAAGAGGAGGTTTTTCTCTAGTTATCACATGCTAACAAAATCCGGGACGGGACGATGTAACGTTATCTATAGGACACCCAGGTAAGTTAATAGTTGAGTGACGATGTAACTTTATCTATAGGACACCCAGGTAAGTTAATAGTTGAGTGACGATGTAACGTTATCTATAGGACACCCAGGTAAGTTAATAGTTGAGTAAATATTACCCAAGATACATAGCACGAACGTTGAAAATTTTGAAGCTAATCAAGAAAGGTTTCTCGAGTAATGAACGAATATTTTGAAGAAAGAAACGGTAAATGTTGCTGAGAAATGTTTGGAAAATAGGAAAGTTTTTCTTCGTTAAATTTAAAAACTCCTTAAAAGCTCGTTCTTTTTTAGTTGTATTTTCTCATATACATTATATTTCAAATTCTCTACAATTCTGCAGAAAAAAATATTTGATTTTGCTTTATTTTAAGGAAATCTAATTTGATAAAAAATAAAAAAAATGACAAATTGGCACCTATTAAACCCATAATTAATAGAGAAATATTTCCCATTAAGATACATGTAGCAAAGGTGACATTCGCTAGTATACATTGGTAAGAATTTATTTAGTAAAATTGGCAAATTGAAATTAACACAGCTTAAAGTGAATGCCAAGTTTTTCTTTAATAAAGCCCACTAATGATGAAAGTTTGAATCCGACCATCAAATGCATTCAATAGTAATTGATCTGCTTCAGTCGATTCTAATTTTTTTAACAATATCAGCAAAATTTCAAATTTGGATCTACTCAGGGTAAACTCTAGCATCACTTTTCTTGCACACAACATCAATAATCTGAAGCTGATCGGAAGACGCTTTCTTTACTTATTGAATATAAATTAATATTTCTATTTACTCAAAAAATAGCAAATGGGGATTTAAGCCATATAATAACAGTACGAAGCTTTATGTTCAGGAAACCTTACCACTGGTGAGCATTTGAAGGCGATCAGTAACGTCTCGAGGCCGACGATTCTGTTTTTTCTTAACTATTTTATTACATCAACAAATTAGTCTGCACGCCATAAGATACATCAACCATTAAATACTGAAGTCGGTCAAAAAAGCTAAACTGAAATTTATTTAACGTGATTTAACGGGAAAAATCAAACTATTTTTCCAATGAAATGGTCAAATCTCGAATTAGGAGACATCTTTTCCTAGAACATTTGAAGCTACGTCACTAAGAGTCTGGAAGTTATGTGGGCCATTCCAGGATGCTGGGAAAGGGTTCAACAACTATTTTGCCATAAGGAACGTGAACAAGTCAGTTATTTCAAGAATCTGGTCCTCGTTAACGTTAACAAGCATTGAAAATTGGATGAAGAGTTTTGATCGAAATCAATGTGAAAGTTGAAGGAAAAAATATTTTTCTGGCTGCCTCTTAGTTATGTCCCTTAGGGCCGAAGGGATACACCTAAGAGGCATGGCCTAAGGATTAGATCATGCCTAAAAAATATAATAAGTAAACGTATTTCGGCCAAGCACCCATAGTAAATTACGTCTACCTAAGGAGAGGAGGAAATAGAAGATATCAGGAAATATTCACATGTTATCAGTAATGAAATACAAAGTCACATACGTTCTGATATACTACATGACTCTCTTCACCTGTTCTTTCTATTGTCTCTTTTATTGCGCTTCATAAGCACTCAGCCCTGGTTAGTCATTCATTGCAAGGAGTGCAGGCTCGGTCGTCAGTCAGCTAATTACAAACTTTGATCAAGCTTTTTATCATTGGAATTTAAGCTATATTCTTGGTTTTTCGCAGCAAACCTGACTAACCCACATTCTGCTGCGTTGTATGAACCGCGTGGGATTGGCACTTTCCAGTGACTATAATAACAATATGGTCTCTTGTCCTTTCAGAGGAATGCCATGATGCCGGTGAAGCACTCTTGATTCAGTGAGCTGGAGCTCATTCCCTTTTCACTGAATTATATCTAATTACTGCTAATGTCTACAAGTAACATCACAAACAGCAGGTGTCTACCAGTAGCCTCATAATCAGTTGATAGCTTCCTCTAACTTCAAAATTAGCTGGCACGAACCTAATGATTAGCTGGTAACTATCAAAATCCCCATAAATAACTAGTGGTTACCGCAAACCACATAATCAGCAGCATCTTTCACAAGGAACACGATCAGCCATTATCTACCAAAAACCTTGCTATCATTTGTTATCACTACGAACCTAGTGATCAGCTGGTGGCAGCAAATATCTTCAGGTAGGTTGGTAGACAGCAACCACCCAGGGAAGTACTACCGTCCTGCCAGATGACAGTGAAACAGAAACCTGTAACTGTTTTACATGATGGTAGGATTGCTGGTGTCTTTTTCTGTCTCATAAACACGCTAGATAAGAGGGATATCTTGCTACTCCTACTTACACTTTCGTCACACTTCACAGACACGCACATGCATATATAGTATATATATACATCTAGGTTTTTCTCCTTTTTCTAAATAGCTCTTGTTCTTCTTTATTTCTTCTATTGTCCATGGGGAAGTGGAAAAGAATCTTTCCTCCGTAAGCCATGCGTGTCGTATGAGGCGACTAAAATGCCGGAAGCAATGGGCTAGTAACCCCTTCTCCTGTAGACATTTACTAAAAAAAGAGAAGAAGAAAAACATTATAAAACTGGGATGCTTGAATGTGCGTGGATGTAGTGCGGATGACAAGAAACAGATGATTGCTGATGTTATGAATGAAAAGAAGTTGGATGTCCTGGCCCTAAGCGAAACAAAGCTGAAGGGGGTAGGGGAGTTTCGGTGGGGGGAAATAAATGGGATTAAATCTGGAGTATCTGAGAGAGTTAGAGCTAAGGAAGGGGTAGCGATAATGTTGAAGGATCAGTTATTGAAGGAGAAAAGAGAATATGAATGTGTAAATTAAAGGATTATGTGGATTAAAGTAAAGGTTGGATGCGAAAAGTGGGTCATAATAAGCGTATATGCACCTGGAGAAGAGAGGAATGTAGAGGAGAGAGAGATTTTGGGAGATGTTAAGTGAATGTATAGGAGCCTTTGAACCAAGTGAGAGAGTAATTGTGGTAGGGGACCTGAATGCTATAGGAGAAACTTTTAGAGAGGGTGTGGTAGGTAAGTTTGGGGTGCCAGGTGTAAATAATAATGGGAGCCCTTTGATTGAACTTTGTATAGAAAGGGGTTTAGTTATAGGTAATACATATTTTAAGAAAAAGAGGATAAATAAGTATACAAGATATGATGTAGGGCGAAATGACAGTAGTTTGTTGGATTATGTATTGGTAGATAAAAGACTGTTGAGTAGACCTCAGGATGTACATGTTTATAGAGGGGCCACAGATATATCAGATCACTTTTTAGTTGTAGCTACAGTGAGAGTAAAAGGTAGATGGGATACAAGGAGAATAGAAGCATCAGGGAAGAGAGAGGTGAAGGTTTATAAACTAAAATAGGAGGCAGTTAGGGTAAGATATAAACAGCTATTGGAGGATAGATGGGCTAATGAGAGCATAGGCAATGAGGTTGAATAGGTATGGGGTAGGTTTAAAAATGTAGTGTTAGAGTGTTCAGCAGAAGTTTGTGATTACAAGAAAGTGGGTACGGGAGGGAAAATGAGTGATTGGTGGAATGATGATGTAAAGAGAGTAGTAAGGGAGAAAAAGTTAGCATATGAGAAGTTTTTACAAAGTAGAAGTGAGGCAAGGAGGGAAGAGTATATGGAGAAAAAGAGAGAGGTTAAGAGAGTGGTGAAGCAATGTAAAAAGAGAGCAAATGAGAGAGTGGGTGAGATGTTATCAACAAATTTTGTTGAAAATAAGAAAAAGTTTTGGAGTGAGATTAACAAGTTAAGGAAGCCTAGAGAACAAATGGATTTGTCAGTTAAAAATAGGAAAGTAGAGTTATTGTATGGTAGAGTTATTATTGAAAGTATTAAGAGTAAGACGGAGATTAGGATAGCAGATGAACAAGGAGGCTTTAGGAAAGGTAGGGGGTGTGTGGACCAGGTGTTTACAGTGAAAAATATAAGTGAACAGTATTTAGATAAGGTTTAAGAGGTTTTTGTGGCATTTATGGATTTGGAAAAGGCGTACGACAGGGTGGATATGGGGGCAATGTGGCAGATGTTGCAGGTGTATGGTGTAGGAGGTAGGTTACTGAAAGCAGTGAAGAGTTTTTACGAGGATAGTGAGGCTCAAGTTAGAGTATGTAGGAAAGAGGGAGATTATTTCCCAGTTTTAAAAGTAGGCCTTAAACAAGGATGTGTGATGTCACTGTGGTTGTTTAATATATTTATAGATGGGGTTGTAAGAGAAGTAAATGCGAGGGTCTTCTCAAGAGGCGTGGAGTTAAAGCATAAAGAATCACACATAAAGTGGGAGTTGTCACAGTGCTTTTTGCTGATGACACTGTGCTCTTGGGAGATTCTGAAGAGAAGTTGCAGAGGTTGGTGGATGAATTTGGTAGGGTATGTAAAAGAAGAAAATTAAAGTGAATACAGGAAAGAGTAAGGTTATGAGGATAACAAGAAGATTAGGTGATGAAAGACTGGATATCAGACTGGAGGGAGAGAGTATGGAGGAGGTGAATGTATTCAGATATTTTGGAGTGGATGTGTCAGCGGATGGATCTATGAAAGATGAGGTGAATCATAGAATTGATGAGGGGAGAAGGGTGAGCAGTGCACTTAGGAGTCTGTGGAGACAAAGAACTTTGTCCTGAGAGTATAGTTTTACCAACGCTCTTATATGGGTGTGAAGCATGGGTGATGAATGTTGCAGCGAGGAGAAGGCTGGAGGCAGTGGAGATGTCATGTCTGAGGGCAATGTGTGGTGTGAATATAATGCGGAGAATTCGTAGTTTGGAAGTTAGGAGGAGGTGCGGGATTGCCAAAACAGTTGTCCAGAGGGCTGAGGAAGGGTTGTTGAGGTGGTTCGGACATGTAGAGAGAATGGAGCGAAACAGAATGACTTCAAGAGTGTATCAGTCTGTAGTGGAAGGAAGGCGGGGTAGGGGTCGGCCTCGGAATGGTTGGAGGGAGGGGGTAAAGGAGGTTTTGTGTGCGAGGGGCTTGGATTTCCAGCGGGCATACGTGAGCGTGTTTGATAGGAGCGAATGGAGACAAATGGTTTTTAATACTTGACGTGCTGTTGGAGTGTGAGCAAAGTAACATTTATGAAGAGATTCAGAGAAACCGGCAGGCCGGACTTGAGTCCTGGAGATGGGAAGTACAGTGCCTGCACTCTGACGGAGGGGTGTTAATGTTGCAGTTTAAAAACTGTAGTGTAAAGCACCCTTCTGGCAATACAGTGATGGAGTAAATGATGGTGAAAGTTTTTCTTTTCGGGCCACCCTGCCTTGGTGGGAATCGGCCAGTGTGTTAATAAATTAATAATAATCTTAGCACTCATCTATGAATCATTTTCCCGTCAGATCATCCAGCTTCTCACAAAATGGCCTAATTGCTTAATAACCCTTTGTCGGGCTCCGGCGAACAAAATTTACTTTAAAAAATATTTATTCACAATTTGATGTCTGATTCACAAGTCATTGCTCATTAGGAATATAAAGTTTTTGCGTCGAAATTCATATTTTCTTGAAAGTAATGTAAATAGAGTAAATAAAAGGCTCTGCTCTAATATGTTTATATAAAACTCTCATATATAAAAATCACTTCCACTAATATGTCATAACATCAGTGAACAACACAAACATTCTGAAAATGTTTAGGTTGGCTGTGTGGTGGAACACCTTGACTTGCTTGTCCGCTACCACACCACCAACATATTGATGACCTCTTTCTTTATGCTTGTCACTCACGTCAGGAAGGTTGTCGGAAAAGAAGTCAGATGTGAGTGGAGGAAGTGCACATTGTATGACGTGTTGCAGACCAGTCGTCGGTAAGTTTGTTGTGCTAGATCTACCAGTATCTTGTAGGTGATGTCATTGTCTACCAAAAAAACTCGTTGTCAGTGTTCTTGAATAAATACGGAGCCGCCAACTCCTCTCAATGTAGTTCAATATCATTCGAAAATCAATGTAAAACATGAGCTGGAGGATTTGGGTATCTGCAGATACACCACTGGTATCACACTGGTATTGAACAAGCCATAAATGTCATTGCAGAAACAAATATTGGCCTGAACAGAAAGAGGTGGTTAACTGTGTCGTCTTGTGATAAAACGGTTTTCTGGGTGTCTTTAACCAGGAAGTTCTTCAAACACGAAGCCAACGGCTCATTTTGACATTTGGTGCGAATTAACAATAGCACATAGATTATTATATTTTTTATCTTATCCTTTAATATCAATCGAAGAAAAAAGACAGTAGCTTAAATAATCGTGGTACTGCTAAACGTTAAAATAAGTTCAGATTAACTGAACCACAGAGAGAGAGTGAGAGACAGACAGACAGACAGAGACAGAGACAGACAGACAGACAGACAGACAGACAGACAGACAGACAGAAAGACGGAGAGAGAGAGAGACAGAGAGAGAGAGAGAGGAAGAGAAAACCTTGACACAATAGTCTCAAGACAAATGGCAGAGTTTTTTGACTACAACTCACTTCTTTGTGACGGTCAATATGGCCTCAAGAAAGGTTACTCTGCTGCTGATCTGTTGTTAAACCTCTCCACTATATGGCACCAGTCACTGGATGAGTCCAAAGTCAGCTGTGTGGTAGCACTGGACATTGCTGATGCTTTCGACCGAGTGTGGCACCAGGGCTTCTTAGCAAAACTGCAAGCTTTGAGAATTTCAGGCCCTACCCTACGTCTCCTCAGTGATTACCTTCATGGTAGATCTCTAAGGGTAGTTCTCAATGGAATAGAATCAACAAGACATCTTATTGGGGCAAATGTTCCATAAGGAAGTGTGCTGGAACCATTGCTATGGAATGTCTACTTCAATGACCTTCATCTCATCCCAGAATCCCATGCATATGCAGACGACTGTACACTGACATTTACTTATCCAAGAGAAGAAATGCCAGCTGCTCTAAGGTACATCAATCACCAGCCAAGAGCAATATCAGCTTGGGGAAACCGATGACAAGTAACATTTGCACCTGAGAAAACACAAATGATGATGGTCTCTAGGCACCATGATGGTAATGCCGGAGCAGTAGTAAGTATGAATGGGAGTGTGTTGGTACCTGGGAAAGAAGTTAATATCCTTAGGGTGAAATTGACTCTAAACTGACCATGAAGAGCCACGTTGTAAATCTTGCAAACAAGGCAACCAGGAGGCTTACAGCACTTTGATGTATTTCGCATCTGCTTGACAGTAGGGGTTGCAGGATTCTGTATAAGGCACAAGTACGCTCACACCTTGATTATGCTCCACATTTTGGTTTACCTGGCCCCCCTCTCATCTGCGACTGCTTGACAGAATAGAGAACAGGGAAAGACGTTTCATCGCTCGCCTGGACCCATCCTGGATAAATCTGTTATTTCAGCGGAGCCTTCAACACAGGAGGGATGTGGGTGACCTTACTGCCATGTACATTGTCAAAGTACCACACTTGGCTCCACTTCAAGGACAGCAAGAAGCTACCTTCTTTACCACAAGACGGGCAGAAAGCAGCAGTTTCACTCTGAACATCACTTCATTTAAGATCATTTATTCTCAGGATGACTCGAGTCTGGAACACATTCGTACAGCATTATGATGTCAACGAGATAAAGTCAGTTGACCAAATGAAAATGCTGGCCCACAGATGGCTCCAACTTTATCCTGTTCCCTACTTGTATGTCTCATAACAATAAAAATGCTTTCAAATGAGCTGATGTATGTAACAGCTATTAGCTTTTCGATAATGTTAGGAATCCTTAACTAGTAAATAGCTTGTCAATGAAGCTAGGGATCCTTAACTTAACCTTGTCAAACCCTGTGTAAAAGAGAGAGAGAGAGAGAGAGAGAGAGAGAGAGAGAGAGAGAGAGAGAGAGAGAGAAAGCACGCATATTTTATACAACAATGGGAGGAAAGTGAATAAATGTGTTGGACAACTGCAACTATGTAGTGTGACAGTATGTGTATACACGGTCTGGTGTATTATCTTCTCACTCAAAATGTAAAAAACTGTGTGTGATACACACAAAAGTAATGTCTCTCTCATAATACAAACCCGTAACAAAAAGCATAAAAATCATAATTGCTGGTTTGTTTATTTGTCGTTGTTATTCAGTGTTCTCAGTCATTTAGTTTATTTATCTTCTTATATAGTCTCTTACTCACCCATGAACTCACCCACCGACTCATTTGCCTACCATCTACTAGCTCATCAATACTTTTACTTACCCACCCACCAACCTACCAGCGAAATCACCAACCCACACACATACCCACCAACCCACCTACGTACCAGCCAACCCAGCTATGTACTCACCAACCCACCTACGTACCCACCAACCCACCTACGTACCAGCCAACCCAGCTATGTACTCACCAACCCACCTACGTACCCACCAACCCACCTACGTACCCACCAACCCACCTACGTACCCACCAAATCATCTACTCACCTATCGACACACTAAGTTTATTTAACACATTAGCTTACAAAAAGCGGCTCAACCAAATTTCGAAAAATTTTCAATCCTGCACAGGAAAAGCCAAATCACAAACAGTAAATCACAAGCAACAAAATCACGAAACACAAATTAATAACTACAAACCAAGATTCAAAATACCATTTAACAAATCTTAAACGATAACTCAAGCAAGTCAATTCACAAAGTCCGAATCACAAACTATAAATCACAAGCCACAACTCACAAATCACAAATCACAAGTCACAAGTCACAACTTACAAACCACAAATCACAAGTCACAAGCCACAACTCACCAACCACAAATCACAAGTCACAAGCCACAACTCACCAACCACAAATCACAAGTCACAAGCCACATCACAAGTCACAAGCCACAACAAGCCACAAACCACAGATCACAAGTCACAAGCCACAACTCACCAACCACAGATCACAAGTCACAAGCCACAACTCACCAACCACAAATCACAAGTCACAAGCCACAACTCACCAACCACAAATCACAAGTCACAAGCCACAACTCACAAACCACAGATCACAAGTCACAAGCCACAACTCACCAACCACAAATCACAAGTCACAAGCCACAACTCACCAACCACAAATCACAAGTCACAAGCCACAACTCACCAACCACAGATCACAAGTCACAAGCCACAAATTCCATGTAGCAAAACAAATTAGGAATTACAATCTTCCTGTCAAAACACATAAACATGAAATTAAAACAGCCAAAACCGAAAAAAGGTTTACATAATGAGAAACAACCATAACAAAAACAAAAAAAAACTCAGAATGTATATAAACATACAAACACACACACAAACAACCTAAACAGGAGACTTTTTCAGGGTTCACGAGAAAGGAAAACTAAATACAGTGAATGCACAAAAGTGAAGGTACAAGCTTTCGGAGGCTCTCCTGACACCCGCTGCATGTGTGTACCCAGCAGTATACAAGTCCCAGAGAGTTATTCGACTGTGTGGGTGGCTGTGAATGTGGCAGTGTGGGTGGCAGTGTGGGCGACCAGTTGCAGAAAAAATAGGCAAATCTCCTAACTCCCGCTGGCCCTGTTCACCAACCAATAAAAAGATACCTGAGTTTCAGTTGAGTGTTACGGGTCGCACACTGGGGAAATGTTGATTCATCACATCGATGACAGGATATCAAAAGCGTAGCTCGGCTTGCACATACGACGCTCCGAGAGGCCATCCTCATGTACCAGCCTAGCCAGGAAGTTTGAACAGATCAAATATACAACCGTATCAGCTTGGCCAGACAGTTTAAGGAGAAGAATCAGCGAAAAGAACCAGATGACCAAGAACCTTGAGCAGAACAAACACGATGTACCAGCTTGTTCAGGAAACAAACACACAGCTGTCGTGTACAAGCTTGATAAGGCAGTATAACGAACACACAGTATCATACGCTAGTTTGATCAGGCAGCATAACACACTCGTATTCAAAGCTTTCATGCAGCAGGTTGGTCAGGCAACATAACATATACAAAGCTATCATATATCAGCTAGATAACGCAACAAACGCAAAATAGGGACAGTTTGAAAAGGAGAAATAACATGTACACAGCTTGAACATTAAAATGGTATAAAATACCGACAGGTTGTTAGGTAAGACACATATGCAACAGTTAGGTATCTTTATTTCGAAACGTTTCGCCTACACAGTAGGCTTCTTCAGTCGAGTACAGAAAAGTTGATAGAAGCAGAAGATACTTGAAGACGATGTAATCAGTCCATCACCCTTGAAGTTTTGAGGTGGTCAGTCCCTCAGTCTGGAGAAGAGTATTGTTCCATAGTCTGAAACAATATGGAGTTGAAGTGGCAGGATGGAGCCTATATACCGCCAGGAGGTGAGATGTAGGTCACTAGTAGAGGTAAGAATGTTGTCGTTGGAAGGTCAGGTCCCTCTCAAATCCAGCCATTCTCGCTAGTGAGAATGCCACTTCAACTCCATATTGTTTCAGACTATGGAACAATACTCTTCTCCAGACTGAGGGACTGACCACCTCAAACTTCAAGGGTGATGGACTGATTACATCGTCTTCAAGTATCTTCTGCTTCTATCAACTTTTCTGTACTCGACTGAAGAAGCCTACTGTGTAGGCGAAACGTTTCGAAATAAAGATACCTAACTGTTGCATATGTGTCTTACCTAACAAGCTGTACACAGCTACTGAGTGCTAGTTTCACCAGGCAACATAATACACTAAAACACAACTATCGTGTACCAGTCTGAGAAGACAGCCAAATACACAGTTACTGTGTACAAGTTTGAGTAGGAAGCATACCACACACAGCATACCACACACAGCATACCACACACAGCATACCACACATCGTACACCACTTTGAGACGGCAGCATAAGATACACACAACTATCGTGTTCACGTTTTATTAGGCAACATTACAGACAGCTATCGTGTACCAGGTTGATGATCAGGCCGAATACCATACACAAAGCTATCGTGTACCAGTCTTAACAGGGAGAATAACACACAAACACAGCTATCGTGCACCATTTGGAGCAGGTAGAATAAGATACAGCTATCGTCTTCCGGTTTGACCAGGCAGTATAACATACACGCAGTTATCGTGTATCAGTATGACCAGGCAGTATAACATACGCACAACTATCGTGTATCAGTATGACCAGGCAGTATAACATGCACACAAATATCGTGTATCAGTATGATCAGGCAGTGTAACATACTCACAACTATCGTGTATCAGTATGACCAGGCAGTATAACATGGACACAACTATCGTGTATCAGTATGACCAGGCAGTATAACATGGACACAACTATCGTGTATCAGTATGACCAGGCAGTATAACATGGACACAACTATCGTGTATCAGTATGACCAGGCAGTATAACATACGCACAACTATCGTGTATCAGTATGACCAGGCAGTATAACATGCACACAACTATCGTGTATCAGTATGATCAGGCAGTGTGCACACAACTATCGTGTACAGTATGATACGCACAACTATCGTGTATCAGTATGACCAGGCAGTATAACATGCACACAACTATCGTGTATCAGTATGACCAGGCAGTATAACATGCACACAACTATCGTGTATCAGTATGATCAGGCAGTATAGCATACTCACGACTATCGTGTATCAGTATGATCAGGCAGTATAACATGCACACAACTATCGTGTATCAGTATGATCAGGCAGTATAACATGCACACAACTATCGTGTATCAGTATGATCAGGCAGTATAGCATACTCACGACTATCGTGTATCAGTATGACCAGGCAGTATAACATGCACACAACTATCGTGTATCAGTATGATCAGGCAGTATAACATACTCACAGCTCTTACATCTATTTATAATGTGTCATTTGTGTCGCCTCATTTGCATAACACATGTATTAATTATTTGTTTAATTAATTACGGTCCATAACTTCGAAATTAAATGCACGGATTCGGATCAGCTGAAGTGAGTGTGTGTAATATATATAATATAAATAAATATGTATATGTCGCTCCGAATAGGTAAAATTGGTCAATTAGCAATAACTCATTTAAAATTATGCATTTGTCTTATGCATTTAAAAATATATATATATTTTTAATTTAGATCCCATGACATCAGTATCCTGGGGTACCTTACTTGCAGTTGTCCAATAGTCCTCAATGGATGGCTGTACACTAAAACCCATATACAACAGAATACCTATGAACCTCGTGATTTCTTCAGAATCGGTTCGAAAAGTAGTATGTATGTTTTTTTGCCTGGCATACAAATTAATTTGAAATGCGATGTTGTCTATCATGTCTTTAGTAAAAAACTCACTAAAATATTCATATGCATACGTAATTGCAAGAGGCTTTTCATGTTCATATACAGGCAAAGGGTCATTGTGGATGTCAGCATTCTTCCAGTGGGCCTCAGCTTGAGAAGCAAGCTCGTCATGAAGATCTTCATTAGGTGCTCCTCGATCATAATACCTTCCTTCTTCTTGTTCAATTTCGGGTTTTTGGATGGTCTATCTTCCTCCTCATCATCACTTGACACCTCTGCATCTGGTGGCAAGTATTCATCACCACTGTCAAGCAATTCCAGGTCACCTGGTTCTGGATCTGAGTCACTTTCCTCCAAAATGAAGACATATTTTGACTTATCTTTGGAGGATTGACCATAAAACAATCTCTCATTGATCTGAAAGGGCAATAAAAATGTTCTGTACACACCCAGACCACTACAGAATTCATATATGCATTACAAAATTTTATAGAAATATTTATATACTGAAATTAAAACTAGCGCCTAAACTGGCAGGTCTGAGTTTGCTCGGACTTGTTTTGTTGCACTCTTTTCATTTGCATGGTGATGCACTCATATATATATATATATATGCAATAAGA
>NC_091339.1:11579103-11632983 GCF_038502225.1 Cherax quadricarinatus | reverse complement strand
AGAGTTTTACAGAAAATATAATGTATGTATAACTCAGTAATAAGTTATTGACATTATTTCCCATTTCTGGCAAAAAGTATTTGCAGGAGTGTCATGATTTTTGCACACGTCATTGAGTAATGATGGTTCTACTAGCATGCAAAGTGGATTTGCGATATATTTTACTGCTTTGTTTTTATTGATTTTTTTCTCCCAAGAAAGTCCTTAAAAAATAATGAACTTCAACTTTTTTTATTATGCAATCTTTTGACATCTTCGCTCAAACAGCGTTAGTACCAAGATTACCTGGTCCTTATCTTTCATCTGATGCCAACTAGAGCATTGTACATCTTACCTATTTTGTAGATAAGGGAGAGTTTTTTGCCCTATAGAATAAGGCACTATTTATTTTTTCTCTCTATCTTTTAAAGCAAAAAGTCTCTACAAACACAGTGTGTAGGTTTCAAATGCTGTAAAAAATTTATTGAAATTGGACTAAAAATAAACAAAAAATAATGATTTAGCTATCCCCTCCCGTAAGTCACCAGGCCTGGGTTGTATTAATATGTTAGTATTGTGCGAGGTTGGTGTGTTGTGCTACACCTCTGCCACTCTACCTGTGTTGCATTAATTTGCTAGCGGTGTGAGAGGCTGGCTCGCTGTGCTACACCTCCGTCTCTCTATCTGTGTTGTATTGATGTGTCAAGGTGCTGGCTAGTGTGCTGTGCTATGCCTCTCTCACTGTACCTGTGTTGTATTAATGTATTAGTGACCTGACCTGACTAGGTTGGGTGCATTGGCTTAAGCCGGTAGGAGACTTGGACCTGCCTCACATGGGCCAGTAGGCCTTCTGCAGTGTTCCTTCGTTCTTATGTTCTTATGTTCTTATGTTTGTATTGGCTGGTGTGTTGAGTTACGGCTCTCACTCTACTGTGTTGTATTAATGTGTGAATGTGAGGTATTAATGTGTCAGTTGTGTGTGATGGTACAATTCTATGCTACACCTTCAACTGGAGATTGAAGAAGAATGTAGTTGAAAAAAGCCGTCTCTCTATCCTAGATAGAGAGACGTGATAATTTTCCATTGAGATCAGTTTTGAGTGTTCTGTTGTTCACAGTCTAAATAAATGTCATAAATAAGGTACTAAACAGAAAAAATATGTAAGTTTTCCTATGGCAGTTATGTAGACAGTCAACGAAGTTTTTGCTTAGAACACCACGAAGCCACAGGATGATTTGAAAAATAGCTTATGTTATGGTTGCAAATGTGGCCGATGCAAATTAATGTGAACAGCAGTAATGCTTTGATCCTGCGAACAGAAAAGAACAACGGTACCTTTAATTTAAATAATGTATATTCACACCGAATTCGAGAAAGACATAGAAGTTCTACTTTGCCGAAATATTGAACAGAAACAAAAATAAATGTATTCACAATAAAACTTATACACGTCTTAGCTGCATATCAATATTTATAAATAATATACATCCCGGGGTTATACTTCATCTTTAGATATCACTGAAGCTCAGTTATGGCGTCTCCAGTTTACGGAATATACAAAAATGCTCCGGAAAACATACGTAGAGAATTAACACCGTTAATTCACTCTATTAGATACATTTCCTACGAAGATAAGGTTAATGTACTAAATCTACACTTTCTGGTAAAGTGTAGAACTAGGTGTGATATGACTGAAGAGTTCAAATGGCTACTTTTAATTTAGAGAAATATAATTCATGTGGTGAAAATATCTAAATAAGAAACTACTTTAAGTAATGTACTCATATTGGATAAATTTAGATTTAGTTACGATATAAGAAAGCACTGACTTTGCAGTCGAGTTATAGATGATTTGAAAAAACTGTCAAGTAATGTCATTGCAGCGAGTGTTTTGAGTTGGAATGCAAATATTATGGACAGGTACATGGTCTGAATGGAAGGCGTTTCTATTTATGACATTATCAGTTCATGCAAAGACATATGAAACATGACATTATATAATAGCTAAAGAGTGGTCAGAAATGCGTAAAGAAAATTATCATGGTCTGTGGCGAGGGAGTGAGGTTACTTGCGAGTGAGGTCTATGTGCGAAATGATAAAAGCTCTTGGAGGACGATAAGCTTTTAGATAAAATACCAAAACCTGTACATTGCGACGGTTTTATCAGGTATATGAGTGGAATGGTTATGTGTGAGGGGACCTGCGTGGAATGGTTATGTGTGAGGGGAACTGCGTGGAATGGTTATGTGTGAGGGGACCTGTGTGGAATGGTTATGTGTGAGGGGACGTGCGTGGAATATGTGTGAGGGGACGTGCGTGGAATGGTTATGTGTGAGGGGACCTGCGTGGAATGGTTATGTGTGAGGGGACCTGCGTGGAATGGTTATGTGTGAGGGGACCTGGATGGAATGCTTATGTGTGAAGGGACCTGTGTGGAATGGTTATGTGTGAGGGGACCTGTGTGGAATGGTTATGTGTGGGGGGACCTGCGTGGAATGGTTATGTGTGAGGGGACCTGCGTGGAATGGTTATGTGTGAAGGGACCTGCGTGGAATGGTTATGTGTGAGGGGACCTGCGTGGAATGGTTACGTGTGAAGGGACCTGCGTGGAATGGTTATGTGTGAGGGGACCTGCATGGAATGCTTATGTGTGAAGGGACCTGTGTGGAATGGTTATGTGTGAGGGGACCTGTGTGGAATGGTTATGTGTGGGGGGACCTGCGTGGAATGGTTATGTGTGAGGGGACCTGCGTGGAATGGTTATGTGTGAAGGGACCTGCGTGGAATGGTTATGTGTGAGGGGACCTGCATGGAATGCTTATGTGTGAAGGGACCTGTGTGGAATGGTTATGTGTGAGGGGACCTGCGTGGAATGGTTATGTGTGAGGGGACCTGCGTGGAATGGTTATGTGTGAGGGGATCTCCGTGGAATGGTTACGTGTGAGGGGATCTCCGTGGAATGGTTATGTGTGAGGGGACCTGCGTGGAATGGTTATGTGTGAGGGGACCTGCGTGGAATGGTTATGTGTGAGGGGACCTGCGTGGAGTAAGCCAGTAGACCTATTGTAGTGCTCCATCAACCTTATGTTCCTATCTTCTAATGAGTTCCGTCCGAGAACAAGTAAAATTGATAAGCTAATAAAAAGACAGTATGATACAAAGGTAACTTTAGCTGAGGCAACTTTCCACTTGAAAACAAAACTTTATCAAGTATACAAATATATATATATAGATGGGAGAGTAGTAGAGAAGGCGGTGAAAAGTCGTGAAATGCTCTCCTGATTATGTCTGGTCAGTGAACATGATACTTGTGTTTTGTTATATTACCAAGAGACACATAACACTTGTGGAGCAAATTTTTCCAGAAAGTGGGGGTATCAACCCTTTCAGCCCTATCAGCCCCTTTCAGCCCCCTGAGGGACTCAGCCCTCCAGAGGGGCTGATAGCCTCTCTTGCGCATGATCAGCAATTTAATTGGAAGCAGATGCTACCAGCGTGTACCAGTCAGAAGCCACGTACTCTCCTTGCAAGAGATCAGCGTTGCACCATAGTGTTCTGCAATTGAGTGATAGTGAATTGAGGAAAGCAGGAAAATTATGGATAACCCTGCACCCACTTTATTTACAAGTTGAGGCTATCATAAACTATCATCTATGCCCAGACAACAAGAAATCAAGCATCTTGTGTTAACTACTGTTGCAGTGTTTAGGCAAGAAAAGTAATAACACGGAAATCAGCAGATCCTTTGTAGGAGGACGCACAGGGCGGAAGCCGCCGCGGGGGGCGATCAGATTGATAAAAAACCTTGTACAAGGAACTCGTGCTTCGCGATAGCAGAACGGACAAAGACATAGTGATTTGCTCTTGTCTGTACATAATAGACAATCTCAACATTCGCGGTATAACAATTACAGTGAAGTGTACTTATCTTCCTGTTTTGACATTACTGTGAAAAAGACAAATCTTGAGGAGAGTAGTGTACCAGTGCGAGTGTTGCAAATTTCCAGACTAAGTGGAAGTCGTGTGACATTCCTAAGGACACTTCATAATCTATCAAGTCACCAATATCTGTCGTACATGGTGCACTCAACACCATAGCTCACGATACAAAAAGCAAGGTAAGTTTCAGTCTCACTTGTTGAATGGGGAAGCTGCAGTTTTCCGTCCTATAGACGGCAGTGAGGTGTGGGCTTTTGAACCCAAAAACCGTAAGCTGAGGCAGCATTCAGTTACTGAACAATATGCTGACATAACGCTCCTTTGGGACAATTATACTCATACTCACTTACTTATTCTTCATCCGCTACAGGGCTCTAGAACAACTGTTTCACGTCGGAGTCTTCTGGATGAAGCTGCATAAAGGCTGAGACAGCAACAAAGCTAAGTATCTCAATTCCTGTACAGATACATACATATATTCTACAAAAAAATTCCCTACAACACTACAGGACATATGTCCTAATACCACAGGACACATCATGACACTATTGGACACGTAGCAAAATAATAAAGGATGCATGACACTACAGGAAAAACAATATGAAAGTACTGACCTCCAAGCCTGAGCTCAGCTGCATCCTGAATAGTCTCTTGGTCTTCTCTGACGAAGCATTGGTACATGCCCACGTCTGCCCGGCCCACACTCCGTACCTCCAGGACGGACCCACCCTCTGTGCATGTGTGTGGAGGGACAGGAGGGCGTGGTGGGGCAGGAGGGCGTGAGCACCAATGTTATGTAGCGTTGTGGATAGCGTTGATTGCAATGTCCCACATTGTGCGTAGTATCTCGTAAAGGGGATGATGTCCATTATTGTCGTGATGTCCCGGTATGGGTGTGATGTCCCATCATAGGCGTAACGTCCCGTTGTGGGTATGATGTTCCCAGGTAGAGGGGCGGAATCCATCCAGGGAAATGAGCGTCAACATCAGTATGGTCAGATGCAGGAAATTGGGGAGAAAGGAAGAAAGAAAATTTAATTATTCTTGAGCCCAACAAACAGGTTCCAGAAAAAAATTGTAATTCCAAAATCCTGAATAATCCTGACTAATCCTAGATAATCCAGGCAGCTGGCTACATGTGGATAATCCTGGCAACTAGCCTGATGTGATTGAAACAACGTAGGCATTTTTACTCTTGCTGCCAGAGTGGAAAACAAACAGCAACACAGACATGACTGATTTTAACATCGTTTATAAATTTCGCTACGTGAGTTTCCCCTGTCCTTCCCCCTCTCTTCCCCCTCTCCTTCTCCCTCTCCCCTCCCTCTCATTCTCCCTCTCCTCTCGGTGACTGGTGGTACAATACAATGGTGATTGGTTTAACAGCAAACACCAGCAGGGACAGATAGCAAAACACACGTAATAATTGGTTTAACACTCAACAATAACAGTGATTGGTAGCACAACACACACGATGATTGGTTTAGCACCCACCAGCAGTGATTGCTAACTTCATACACACATGATGATAAGTTTAACATCAATCATCAGCAATGATTGGTAGCACAAAACACATGATTGGTATGACACCTATCACCGGCAATGATTGGTATCACAACACACACATAATGACTGGTATAAAACCTTTCACTAGCAATGATTGGTACCACAACACACACATAATGACTGGTATAACACATTCTAAAACTTTTCAGAAATCAGACGTCTAATATAGAGATACAACCAATAATTTACTTCACTGCCAGTAAGTGTATCCTTAGCTTCAGGAGCCAAAACTTGTGCCCATTGTTTTTCTATTTTTTTATTCATAGTACCTTTGTTGTTATTGATATTATTATTGATATTATCATTATTATTATTAATATTGTTATTATTGTTATTATTATTATTATTATTATTATTATTATTATTATTATTATTATTATTATTATTATTATTATTATTATTATTAATCATCAATTTTTTTTTCCTGTTTGAGTTCCTCTTGTTGTTGACGTAGTTTTTATTCCTCTTCTTGGTCCTGTTGTTATTCCTGTTCCTGTTGTTCTTTCTGTTCCTTTTGTTGTTCCTGTTCCCGTTATTGTTGTTATTATTATTATTATCATCATCATTATTATTTTCATAAATATTATTATTATTATGTATATTAACATCGGAAATATAATAATTATGGCTATAATAATAATAATAATTTTAATAATAATAATAATAATAATAATAATAATAATAATAATAATAATAATAATAATAATAATAATAATAATAATAATAATAAGAAGAAGAAGAAGAAGAAGAAGAAGAAGAAGAAGAAGAAAAAGAAGAAGAAGAAGAAGAAGAAGAAGAAGAAGAATTATAATAATAATCAAAAGAAGAAGAATTATCATTATTATTATTAACAATAACATCGTCATCATAATTATCATTACTGTTTTTAGGTATCTCTGAAGGATGTCTTACGAGGCTGCCAGATATTCCTCTTTTTGCTACCTCCAACTTTTCGATTACATTTTCTTCGTAACTCGAGAACGCCTCTTGCAATCGGCATCAAATTTTCAACACTTGCGTACGGTAACGAGGACCAAATTCTAAGAACATCGGGCATGTTCACGTGCCGTTCAGCAAAAGGTATTGAACCCATTCCCTGCATACTGCAATGGCTCTGATAACTTCCAAAATCCTCAGTTGCGGAGCTTCAAACGTTAACAAAAGTTCCCCATTGATTTGACGATTTTTGTTTTATATGACGATAAATAAATTTCAGTTTACTTCTGGTAACTCCAATATTTAATAGCTGGTGCAACATAGGGCCAACATAGTGCTTATTAAGTTTCATTTGCTTTCAAGAAAATTTTTTAATGAAATCAAATAGAAAGAATAGAATCTTTCGAATGTATGCCATAACTGGAGAATGACTCATCAGATCGAGCTCACATCTTCACTTCTGGTTCAGTTTCCCGAACACAAAAATCACATTGCAAATGGGTGGCATACGTTTCTATTTGCCAATTTTATTAAATAAACAGTGAGACACATTTTTATATAATAACTAAACACCATCTGACTGGTTTGAGAATTATACTGACAAGACCTGTAGACAGGATGATAACATAAGAACATGAGAAAGAAGGAACACTACACTAGGCCTACTGACCCATGCGTATAGGTCTAAATTTGAAATTATACTGAAATAGAATATAATCTGGAATAGATGGAATCAGATTAATTACTCGAAAATTAATTTTCTCACCGACTTCAAACTTTCACCATTGTTGAGTTTTATTAAAACAAAGCTAGTCTCTCTGAGCCAATTTTATTAAGAAAATTGTTTATGATAGCTAGTGTAGGTTTCTTGATCATCTTCAAAGGCTAAATGCTGGTGTATCTTACTAAGAGTTAGTTTTATAATAATTTTGAGAGGCTTCACTGCTAACTTACTATTTAGCTGCCAACTTTTTCAAATCAGGTTTTACAAGAAATATAAATGAATTATTTTTCTTACACAACTGCAGAGAATTTTAAATGGATGGAAATGTGAAAAAACCGGTTTTAAAAAAATAGACATCCGCAGATTAATTGTGTTTTTTAAGGTTAACGAGGGAAGTCTTTCTATTTTTTAAGATTAACGAGGGAAGACATTCTATTTTTTAAGATTAACGAGGGAAGACATTCTATTTTGTAAGGCTAACGAGGGGAGACATTCTATTTTTTAAGATTAACGAGGGAAGACATTCTATTTTTTAAGATTAACGAGGGAAGACATTCTATTTTTTAAGATTAACGAGGGAAGACATTCTATTTTTTAAGATTAACGAGGGAAGACATTCTATTTTTTAAGATTAACGAGGGAAGACATTCTATTTTGTAAGGCTAACGAGGGGAGACTTCTATTCTCTCAGAACATTTTCAGAACCATTTTTGCTTATTGTATCATAAACATTCATTTATTGTTCAAAGAAGACTTGTTAGATCAGCTTCAGACTTTCAACGCTTGTGTAATGTATCTTGGGCAAGATTCATGCAACTATTTACATATGCACAGTGCTACTTAGGCCAGTCCTGTATTTTTGCTTGTGTCCGATACTGAAGAAAGTCTCCTCTGATCAGCCATTTTGCTCTTTTGGCTTCGAAATATTGCATTATTTTTTAGGCTGGTGAGAGGTTCTTGATCTAAGGAACTGGATTACCTTCCCCTTGCTTGAATCGAATTTGAATGCCTCTCATGCACAGGCAATATTTGATCCCTGTGATTTTAGCGATGAACGACGCATCGTATAAAATGAGTGGAACGTTACATAGTTTAAGGTATAAATTTTGTTTGACTCTGTGCAAAAGCTAGAAAAGGCATCTTCTGGTCGGCTTTAAACTTTTAGTGCTTAAGCTCTTCCCTCAAAGGTAATAATCTCTTAACGTTAGGTTGTGTAAGTTATCTTATGCCTATATTATTAATCAATTTGGTTTTTAGTGAAATAATTGGAGAATGTCTCCTCTGACCAGAAAAAAATCAGTGTTTGAATTAGTTTGGTTGTCTTAAGTTGAACCACCCTAATGTTCTCTCATGTGTCTATAACAACTGTCTGCCCTTATATAAAACTTACTGTTTTAAAACCTGGTCAAAAAGTTTGGACCGAGTTTTCCGTCGTGGGTTCATGTTCATTTTCTTGTAGGAAACTGGAAAAATTAAAATCCGATTCTCATGCGATAATTTAAGTTCCATATCTTATCAGCTTCAAGGCTTCCCATCTCGCGATGATGCAGTCTGTGATGACGCTTCAGTCTTAATGAGCTTGTGTATTTTAGGGTGATGGTCTCTAATCTGATTATGGTGCTGATGTCAGTGTATTGTGGTGCTGATGTCAGTGTACTTTGGTGCTGATGTCTGAGTTTTGAATAAACTGCAGATGTCAGTGTATTGATTATATAACAGGTGTCAATGTATTGATTGTTTTGCAGGTGCCTATGTATTGTTTGTGTTGCAAATGAAATTGTATTGTGTGTTGCTGTCCTTGTACTGAAAGTGTTGACGGTGTCAGCATGTTGATTGTTGTGCCTTTCAAATGTGACTGTCAGAGTATTTGTGTTCCACGTATTAGTTTAGTATTTTAAATGTACAAGTGTATGATTACATTGTACACATCAGTGTGGTGATTGTTTTGCAGCAGTCAGTGTATTGACTGTTTTGCGTACGTCAGTGTATTAAGTGCTTTGCAGATACTACTGCATTGATGATGTTGCAGGTGTCAGTGTATTGATTGTTTTACATGTGTCGGTGTGTTGAGTGCTGTACATTTACAATTGAGTTGAGTCTTGTGTATATACAATTGTCCTGATTGTGTTGCAAGTAACAGTATATTGATTGTTTTGGAGATATCTTTGTATTGACTATGTTGCAGGTGAATAATTACATAATGCTTGCCTCACCACTAGTCCTGCAGAGTATTGATTGTTGCGCGATGTCAGTATAGTGACTGTTTTGTAGGTGTGAATTTAGTGATTGTGTTGCTATTAGTGTGTTGATTATATTACAAATTTAATATTATCACTTGCATCACAGGTGTCAAAGTATTATATTGCAGATTTCAACTGTCAATGTATCTGTGTGGTAATTGTGTTGATAGTGTCAACACAATTACCAAACAAGTATCAAGGTAACAGTGTAATGTATTGTAGGTTTCAATATACTGATAGTTTTGAAGATATACAATTCATCAGTGTTATGTGTTGCAAGTGTTGGTGTATTGATTGTTTTGTAAGAAATATTAATGTATGGACTGTGTTGCAATTCTCAGTTCATTCATTATGCTTCAGTTGCAATGGTGAATGTTAATGAAGAGACAATATAAAAAAATTCCCGTTACTGATACTAATTTTTTTTAATTATAATGACTATGGTCAATATATGGGAATGTTTATTGCACAATGGGTATTAAATAACACAGGAAGGTTAAATATTAAATAACTTGGATTGTTGTGTTAGTTAGTGGTTTTCAAAAGTACTTGTCGATAGTGTGTGTGTGTATGTGTGTGTGTGTGTGTGTGTGTGTGTGTGTGTGTGTGTGTGTGTGTGTGTGTGTGTGTGTGTGTGTGTGTGTGTGTGTGTGTGTGTGTGTGCGCGCGCGCGCGCGTGTGTGTGTGTGTGTGTGTGTGTGTGTGTGTGTGTGTGTGTGTGTGTGTGTGTGTGTGTGTGTGTGTGTGTGTGTGTGTGTGTGTGTGTGTATGTATTCACCTAACTGTAGCTGCAGGGGCCGATTCATAGCTCATGGAGTATGCAGCGCAAGTCAAACAAGTCAAAAAATTAGAGGAAGTGCAAGGGTTTGCAAGAAGACTAGTCCCGGAGTTGAGGGGGGTTGTGTCCTACGAGGAGATGTTAAGGAAACTCAGCCTGACAACTCTGGAGGACAGGAGGGATAGGAGGGACGTGATAACAACATATAAAATACCGAGATGAATTGACAAGGTAGATAGGGACAGAATGTTTCAGAGATGTGACCAGCAACAAGGAGTCACAACTGGATGTTGAAAACTCAAATGAGTCGGAGGGATTTTAAGAAGTACTTCTTCAGTCATATAGTTGTCAGGAAGTGAAACAGTCTGGACATGATGTAGTGGAGGCAAGATCCATACATAGCTATAAGAAGAGGTATGATAAAGCTTGTGGAGGAGGGAGAGTGGACCTAGTAGCGACCAGTGAAGTGGTGGGGCCAGTAGCTATAAATCGACTCCTGCAACCACAGTTAGGTGAGTACAAACACACCACACACAAACACAAGTTAACTAACAATTAACTAACTGCGGATAGTCATGGATCGAACCTGTCTTATTTTAGCCCGCCTCGTGATAGCCAGTCAAAATTAACAACGCTGTATCCACTGCTCCAACAGTGCTACGAAGATCATGTGCCCAGCAGCACCAGACATGTTTCAACAAACCATACCACGGGCGGGATTGAACCCTCGGTCAGAGAGTCTCAAAACTCCAGACCGTCGCGTTAGTTACTGGACCAGCTAGCCACAATAAGATTCATCCAACTAGGTATATTTCTACACCATGGGAAGGGTAGCATAGGCACCACTGTGACCACAAATACAAGTTTTTACAGACGAATCTCCAGCTAGCATGGCCGTGACGAACTCTAGCTCAAGTCCCCTCAATGCCGTCAACATGACTCACGAAATCGTAATGACACGATTGCAAGCAATCCCGCCCGTGGTATGGTTTGTTTGCAATCGTGTCATTACGATTTCGTGAGTCATGTTTCACCAAGCCAGGACTTACGTGGCTCTGGTAAACTCAAAACTAATTTCATTCTACTCCTGTTTATATATTATGCAATTATGCTAACATTATATAATTATGTCTCTGCATATATTTATGAAAAATTCAAAATTTTAATTATTTACATCTGCTGAAACAAACCTGACAATAATTCGCTAAAGAAAGAAACATTTTAACGTTAATTTCACTTTCTTTCTT
Source organism: Cherax quadricarinatus (assembly GCF_038502225.1). NCBI lineage: Eukaryota > Metazoa > Arthropoda > Malacostraca > Decapoda > Parastacidae > Cherax > Cherax quadricarinatus. The sequence goes on along the minus strand of NC_091339.1, from coordinate 11,621,573 downwards.
TTCATAATTGAAAAAACCAAAAAAAAAAAAAAAAAAAAAAAAAAGACGGTCTGACCTGTATTCATATGTAGATGTAATGCAAAACCCTAAGTGTGTGATGTGCTTGAAAGTTCTTGGAAACCGTTAATTGAAATTCTTATATCTAAAAAAAAAAACACTAGGAGAGATTTCGTTTTACGCCTTAAGGAACAATGCCAAATTTGGCATCTCATCAGAGATAAAACTAATGCTATAAGCAACCTTACGTGTATCACAGAGGATAAATGCATACATGTGCAACAGTTAGGTACCAGTCTGTTGCACATGTGCCTTACTTACCAACCTGTCGGTACTGTAAACCATTTTAATATTCAATTTGTCAGACACTGCAACACAATGGTATCTTGGTACAGAACAGAAAACACCTTGGACAATTTTTTCAAGTGAGAATGACTAGATCTGAAAGGGATGTGATCTCTCTGTGATTACAATCTTTCTTCTGCCAGTGGACTACACCTCACCTTCTGAAAGTATATAAGTCTCCATACTGTCGCTTCAGTTTCACATTGTTTCAGATTATGGAACAAAATCTCTTCTCCAGGCAGAGGGACTGACCACCTCAAAACTACATCTTCAAGGGTTTTGGACTGATTACATCGTCTTCGCATCTCTACTGATTCTGCTAACTTTTCTATACTCGACTGAAGAAGCCTACTGTGTAGGCGAAACATTTCGGAATAAAGATACCTAACTGTAACACATGTGTCTTACCTACCAACGACGTAGACAAAGGCCGGGAGAGGTCTGAATGTTGCTGGGTTTAGCTCCGGCACCTTTCCTTTTCTTGTACGTCTTTCCTCCCCCGCCCCATCTATTCTTCAATTATATCTACTTTACCCTCACCCCTGGTGGGTCCTTACCCGTGAGTTCCTTTTAGCTCTAGGTGTAAATCAGACAACAACGTGCGAGTATCATTATCAACAACAGTTCCTCGTATATACATTATAACGTGAGTAAGGCAATGCAGCAGCAATATTCCCACTGATTTCACTGTTTTAATTGTAGTCTCTTTTTTCTTCATTATTTGTTCTTTATATCACTAGTTTATGTTATGCCATATTATAGGCTGGGAGTAGTGACATCAATCCTAGGACTAAATGGCTAAGAATCCCTGATCTACTCGAAAAACTTATTATGCATATCTTCTCACCTTTAATTACTATCCTCCCTCCTGGGGTGATGACATGACCGTCCTTGTACCAGGTGATGGAGTGTGAGCGTGAGCCACCCACCTCACACCTTAACACACCTTCACCGCCCGCGTCTACAACTACCACTCTAGGAGTCAAGTGAGCGGTCACTGGTGCTGCCCGTTCCACACGGATCTGTGAGTTACGAGGAAAGGATGATTAGTTGATGGGAGGGAGAGAGAGAGAGAGATTAATTTAAATACTACTACTGCTACTACTACTACTACTACTACTAATACAACTACTACTACTACTACTACTACTACTACTACTACTACTACTACCACTACTACTACTAATAATAATAATAATAATAATAATAATAATAATAATAATAATAATAATAATTTATCTCCCATTCCCATGGTACTGTTGGACTCTGTGGTAAAAGACACGTTCAACATAGCAATATTTTATTAATATTACTTGTGATCCCCTGGAAGTTTTGTTAAAAACAGGGAATATATTAGAATAGTGGAATATATTGCTTATATGGAAGACGAGGGTGAACCGGTGGTGGTCAGATGCAACCAGCAGAGGTGCTGCTGGTGAAGGTCATCTACCAATATAAGAGGTCAGGTGCCGCCAGAAGAGGTCAGGTGTTATATTATTAAATTTAAAAAACGGATAAGAATATGACAAATATACAGCGCTTCAGAATCTTTATTACGGAGACGTTACGCCAACCAGTTGCTTTTTCAGACCAGTACAGAGAATTATAATGGAGACGGCGGAAGACATGAAATAGACTGAGTTGTTCAGTTCCTCGCCCTTGAAAGAAAGTGATCGGTCCAATAGTCCTGAGGACTCCGAAGATGCTGAAGTTGGAGTCTTATGTACTGGTGACGGAGAGGTGAAGCAGATTAGAGATGGCGTCACTGTCGGGCGGAGTAGAGTAATGAAAGCAGGTCATGCCAATAGATTTAGCTGGTTCAGATCAAATGTTGGTGGGAAAGGTCAGGTGCTAGCAGGTAGAATCAGGTACCACTGGAACAGGTGGTTAGATGTCCCTGGGACAGGCCAAGCGTTCCCAGGTCAGAGCAGGTATCACTTGGAGTGTGACCTCGTTGTTTACACGAGTTCCTGTCGACCAAGTAATGATCCCCACACAACTTACATCATCTTGGTGAAATGTTAACTTTAACATTTTCCCTCAAAGAAGACCCCCATGACTAGCACTTGCAAACTCATGGCTTCCAGTAGAGCTTGGAGAGTCCCCTTCATTGCTGCTAAAAGAACTTGTATAGTGACTCCAGACTCAAGGCTACTAGTAGAACCTGTAGAATGTTTCCCGACTCATACTTGTTAAAAGAGTTCCTGACTCCTGCTATGATGAAGATTCGACTTTTGTCGTAGATAGTTATAGCACTGAATAGATTCTGACTAATATTTAAACTACATATCTGATGCTCATCATTATATGTATATATATATATATATATATATATATATATATATATATATATATATATATATATATATATATATATATATATATATATGTATATATATATATATATACATGTATATATATATATATATATATATATATATATATATATATATATATATATATATATATATATATATATATATATATATATATATATATTTATCACACTGGCCGATTCCCACCAAGGCAGGGTGGCCCTAAAAAGAAAAACTTTCACCATCATTCACTCCATCACTGTCTTGCCAGAAGGGTGCTTTACACTACAGTTTTTAAACTGCAACATTAACATCCCTCCTTCAGAGTGCAGGCACTGTACTTCCCATCTCCAGGAATCAAGTCCGGCCTGCCGGTTTCCCTGAACCCCTTCATAAATGTTACTTTGCTCACACTCCAACAGCACGTCAAGTATTAAAAACCATTTGTCTCCATTCACTCCTATCAAACACGCTCACGCATGCCTGCTAGAAGTCCAAGCCCTTCTCTCACAAAACCTCCTTTACCCCCTCCCTCCAACCTTTCCTAGGCCGACCCCTACCCCGCCTTCCTTCCACTACAGACTGATACACTCTTGAAGTCATTCTGTTTCGCTCCATTCTCTCTACATGTCCTAACCACCTCAACAACCCTTCCTCAGCCCTCTGGACAACAGTTTTGGTAATCCCGCACCTCCTCCTAACTTCCAAACTACGAATTCTCTGCATTATATTCACACCACACATTGCCCTCAGACATGACATCTCCACTGCCTCCAGCCTTCTCCTCGCTGCAACATTCATCACCCATGCTTTTCCTTTGTGCTAGGGGAGTAACGGCGTGGGGCGCTGTGGCGTCTTCAGATTACTTTTCACTCTACTGAGAGTGACACTGACGCTAGGATAACCAACAAAGAACGATCTGTGCGTTAGTGTGAACAAAGTATCTCATAAACCACAATAAACACTTAAGAGAAGTGTGATCAGCTTCTTTAGTGTTAAGACTGTGAACAATAAAGACAAATCTTGTGGAACATAGTGTACCAGTGTGCGTATTCCTAGACTATGGAAGACGTGGACATCCAAGGACACTTCAGCTTCTATTAAGTCACTGATATCTGTCGAAGGTGTGAAGAACACCATAGCTCACGCTACAAGAGCAAGGTAGGTTACGAATTTCTTGTAATACGGGGGACTGCGCAGTTCTTGAGTCGCAAGGAGTTTGTAATCAACCTATAGTCGGCAGTAAGGTGCGGACTTTTGAGTCCAAACAAGTATGTAATTTGTCAGCCCTCAGTGAATGAAATATGCTGACATAACACCCCCTAGGGGTAATTTATAATCTTACAAATTATAACTCATTTACAGCCCGTTGAGAGATGACTTCGACAGCTTCTCAAGACCTCGTCTGCAGGGGCGGCTGTGCAGGCGATGAGCTGTCTTTCTAAGCTAAGTACAAACTCTTTAAACTTAGCTGGTAATGCCATTTTTCAACAGTCCCTTAACACTTCTGGAGTACTCTCTCAGTTATCCAGCACCGTCTGCCGAGACTCTTGTGTTCATAAGTAGTAATTTCATTCAGCAGGTTTGGGACTAATCCCTCCAGTATTTTCCAGGTGTAGATCACGATGTATCTTTCTCGCCTACGTTCTAAGGAGTACAGGTCTAGGGACTTCAAGCTCTCCCAGTAATTTAGGAGCATGAGCTGCGAAGATTCTCCGTACATTTTCCAACTCAGTTTTTTTCGCCTGCCTTGAAGGGGGCTGTTGCTACACAGCAATACCTGAAAAGCGCCATCAGTGGATTAGCATCCCTTATTTTGAAGGCTCTACTTACGATAATAACGTTGCTGTGCTCCTTGAACATGAGATCTTCCGAATTTCTCATTCCCATGTCTCTCATATTTGACATGCATTCTGATGAGTGGTTGGAGTTTGTCTTGTACTTCTGCATTACCAAGGTTGGTGAGCTCATGTATAGTTTCGTCAAGATTCATCGTCCTGTCATGATAACCGTTGCTGAAATATTTTTGGATGACAGAACTCAGGAATATTTTGCTTGAATTGCTAAATCCGACGAGATTGGGAAGTTCAAGGAGGAGGAGACCTTGCCGAATATTTTTATAAAAGTGTACATGTCTAGCCCATTGATGTTATCACTCCTAATTACCTGGAAATGATATCTTAAGGCTATGCATAAACCTTAGATCCTCTGTACTAACATATGCAATGTACAGACCTAAAAGGCAACATGCAAGCAATATCGACTTCCTGATGGAAAATGTTGACTCCCATCTGCTTCAACGAAAATATCATCATATTATAATTGTTGGTGACGGAGGAATTTTGATGAACACCTTGTAGTGTTTGACAAAAAAAAAAAAACATTTTTGACGTCCCAGGTCATATCCCAGGTCGGCTCAAAAAAAAAAAAAAGAAAAAAAAAACTTTATTGACGTCGCTGATCATATCTGAAGGAACAGTCAGTTGCTAACTTCTTGGCTATGTTGGATCATCTGGCCACAAGGTCTTTACGACACTGAGGATACAAGTAGAATGAGGTGAAGAATCACGAAGCACATCCTGGTTGTGAGGAAAGAGAAAACTGGGCGACCCTTTGCTCGGAGCTTGCGCCGTCGATTGGAATGCACTATTCCAAGTGAATGGCTTCACTAAACATATCCTTAATCTCCAGCACAGATACATCCATCACCGGACGTATGTGACGAAACCTTGATTTGGGTTTCGGTGCCGAGAAACTTCTACTGCTACGTCCAAGGCTTGGAGAAGTTGTAGGAGGTATCCCACTATCTCTTAAAGGAACTTGCAAAGGCAAGCCTGCCGGCAAATAGAAAAAGTCAAAAACTGAATTATATCCAGGTGCCAGGTTGTTAGAGGTGACGCTAAAACATGATGAAGTATATCTCTTTCTTAAATCCCTGGACTAACAAAAGGCTGCGGGTCTTGTTAAGATGAGCCAAATAATGCTGAGTGGATGTGCAGACCAGATATCATCAGCCTTAACTCGCATCTATCAGCGCTGTGTATCACTGCGTAAATGGCTTTCTCTGTGAAAAGAGGCATTTGTAGCCCCTGTTCCCAAGAAGATGAGAGCGGAACTCAGTTACTGCAAGGTTCTTGAAACAATAATCTCATGGCAGATGAGAGCGTTTTCTTCGAATACCACTCACTCCTTTATGACTGTCAATATGGCTTTATAAAAGGTTACTCTGCTGCTGAAGTGCTGTAAAGCATTCCACTATATGTCACAGGTCACTAGAGCAATCCAAGAAAAGCTGTATAATAGCTTTGGACATTACTGGCTCTTTCAACCGAATATAACACCAGGGCCTCAACAAAACTGCAAGTATTAAGAATTTCTGACTGTGTACTATGCCTCCTAGTTGAATACCTTCGAGTTAAATATCTACGAGTACTTCTCGATGGCACAGAGAGAACAAGACACTCAATCGATGCCAGTATGCCACAAGGAAGTGTGCTGGGCGATCAATATTTATGAAGTGTCTACTTTAATGACATTGCTCAATCAATACCTGAGTCACATGCCTATGCAGACGACTGTACTCTGACTTTTACTTATCCAAGACAGAAAATGTCAGCTACTCTCTCTTACATCAATCACTAGCTTACAGCTTTATCAGCCTGAGGAAAATGATGGAAGGTTTCACTTGCGTCTGAGACAATACACTTGATGATGGTAATGTTGGAGCAGTGGTAAGAATGAATGGGAGAGTGTTGGAACCGGGGGATGATGTGGATACTCACTATAAAGAACCACGTCATAAATCTTCCAAGCAAGATGTATCTGGTGCCTGCACGACAGTAGAGGCTAAGATTCTGTACAAGACACAAGTACGGTCAAACCTCGAGTATGCTCCACTTTCTTGGACTGTCTAACCCCCCCTCTCCACCCATTTCATTTCATGTACAGCTTCTTTACAGAATACAGAACAGAGTAAAACAACTAATCCCTGATCCGAACCCGACCTGGATGGATCTGTCATTTCAATTTCAGCAGAGCCTTTAACACTGGAGAGGTATGGGTGGTGTTACTGTTATATACAAGGGAGTGAGGGCACCTTATTTAGAAATAAATGCTAAAAAATAAAAAAAAAATTGATTTTATTGTATTTTCTTATTGAAAAATAGTGCATAGTTTTAGCAACATTTTTTGCTTTAGTGGTTTGATTATTATCTTTTTATACACTGCTATGACGCCATCATAATGCCACAATCATGCAAATAGTGTTCTTTTAGTTATAACTGTATTTATTATTAATATTGTCATTTTATTTGAATGTTTGGGAAAAAACATGACATTTGCTGCAGCTGGTGGAGGTGAGAGAGTGAGGAAGATGACTGAGTGTGGAAGATGACTGAGAGTGAGGAAGATGACTGAGAGTGAGGAAGATGAGTGAGAGTGAGGAAGATGAGTGAGAGTGAGGAAGATGACTGAGTGAGGAAGATGACTGAGAGTGAGGAAGATGACTGAGAGTGAGGAAGATGAGTGAGAGTGAGGAAGATGACTGAGAGTGAGGAAGATGACTGAGTGAGGAAGATGACTGAGAGTGAGGAAGATGACTGAGTGTGGAAGATGACTGAGAGTGAGGAAGATGACTGAGTGAGGAAGATGACTGAGTGTGGAAGATGACTGAGAGTGAGGAAGATGACTGAGAGTGAGGAAGATGAGTGAGAGTGAGGAAGATGACTGAGAGTGAGGAAGATGACTGAGTGAGGAAGATGACTGAGAGTGAGGAAGATGACTGAGAGTGAGGAAGATGACTGAGAGTGAGGAAGATGAGTGAGAGTGAGGAAGATGAGTGAGAGTGAGGAAGATGACTGAGAGTGAGGAAGATAACTGAGAGTGAGGAAGATGACTGAGAGTGAGGAAGATGACTGAGAGTGAGGAAGATGACTGAGAGTGAGGAAGATGAGTGAGAGTGAGGAAGATGACTGAGAGTGAGGAAGATGACTGAGTTCACCCTGGTTGTGTCAGGCAGTGTTGTTCACCCTGGTTGTGTCAGGCAGTGTTGTTCACCCTGGTTGTGTCAGGCAGTATTGTTCACCCTGGTTGTGTCAGGCAGTGTTGTTCACCCTGGTTGTGTCAGGCAGTGTTGTTCACCCTGGTTGTGTCAGGCAGTGTTGTTCACCCTGGTTGTGTCAGACAGTGTTGTTCACCCTGGTTGTGCCAGGCAGTGTTGTTCACCCTGGTTGTGTCAGGCAGTGTTGTTCACCCTGGTTGTGTCAGGCAGTGTTGTTCACCCTGGTTGTGCCAGGCAGTGTTGTTCACCCTGGTTGTGTCAGGCAGTGTTGTTCACCCTGGTTGTGTCAGACAGTGTTGTTCACCCTGGTTGTGTCAGACAGTGTTGTTCACCCTGGTTGTGTCAGACAGTGTTGTTCACCCTGGTTTTGTCAGGCAGAGTTGTTCACCCTGGTTGTGTCAGGCAGTGTTGTTAACTTATAAGTTAGTTAAGATGCCCCCCTCTGTCTCTCTCTCTCTCTCTTTCTCTCTCTCTCTCTTGTTTGTGTGTACAAGAATCATCTGAGGACCTTTATTGTAAGTTAAGAAGGTGGTCAAAATTCGATACAAGAAGTTTCCCTAAAAAATAGAGAAAAAAACTAATTTTGGTATATCAACACTGTAGCAACGTTTTTGACAAAGTTGTCAATACTTACGATGGTGTTGTTGACTTTACATGAATAAGTAAACACTTACGAAAAATTGTCTAGAGGAAAATGAACAACATATCATTAAATATATATATATATATATATATATATATATATATATATATATATATATATATATATATATATATATATATATATATATATATATATATATATATATATATATACATATATTTTTTTTTGTGGGGATTCATGAATAATGTGTACCAAAAAATAAAAAAAATATTTTTTATAATTAATGAAGAAAAAGTAATAGGAGAATAACTTAATTTTGAGAAAAATCACAAGATGTGATTGATGGCCACGATACGTCATTGTTGTCCTTCCAACATTGTTGACATGTAGTGTACAACCTTCCAACATTGTTGACATGTAGTGTACAACCTTCCAACATTGTTGACATGTAGTGTACAACCTTCCAACATTGTTGACATGTAGTGTACAACCTTCCAACATTGTTGACATGTAGTGTACAACCTTCCAACAGGATACTCTAGAAGTCCAAGGATTCCAGCAGACAACAATCCAATAGCTATGGAACTGGGAGTAAAGTAGACCAACATACCATTCTTTGTGCAAGAAAGGTATAAAATACCGACAATATGAAAGTTAAGACACATGTGCAACATCTGGATATCTTTATTGTAGACGTTTCGCCATCCAGTGGCTTTATCAATACAGATTCTAGGACATAATAGGAAGACAGTAGAACTATATACAAAAGATGAGGTAATCAGTCCCTCGGCCTTGGAGTTAGTGTTCACAGCATCGTGGTGGAGGAGAATCTGGAGCAAAGGCAAGAAGACTGGCGGTTATATAGGCTCCAGATTCTCCTCCACCACGATGCTGTGAACACTAACTCCAAGGCCGAGGGACTGATTACCTCATCTTTTGTATATAGTTCTACTGTCTTCCTATTATGTCCTAGAATCTGTATTGATAAAGCCACTGGATGGCGAAACGTCTACAATAAAGATATCCAGATGTTGCACATGTGTCTTAACTTTCATATTGTCGGTATTTTATACCTTTCTTGCACAAAGAATGGTATGTTGGTCTACTTTACTCCCAGTTCCATAGCTATTGGATTGTTGTCTGCTGGAATCCTTGGACTTCTAGAGTATCCTGTTGGAAGGTTGTACACTACATGTCAGCAGTGTTGGAAGGTTGTACACTACATGTCAACAATGTTGGAAGGTTGTACACTACATGTCAGCAATGTTGGAAGGTTGTACACTACATGTCAACAATGTTGGAAGGACAACAATGACGTATCGTGGCCATCAATCACATCTTGTGATTTTTCTCAAAATTAAGTTATTCTCCTATTACTTTTTCTTCATTAATTATAAAAATATTTTTTTTATTTTTTGGTACACATTATTCATGAATCCCCACAAAAAAATATATGTATATATTTATATATATATATATATATATATATATATATATATATATATATATATATATATATATATATATATATATATATATATATATATATATATATATATATATATTTAATGATATGTTGTTCATTTTCCTCTAGACAATTTTTCGTAAGTGTTTACTTATTCATGTAAAGTCAACAACACCATCGTAAGTATTGACAACTTTGTCAAAAACGTTGCTACAGTGTTGATATACCAAAATTAGTTTTTTTCTCTATTTTTTAGGGAAACTTCTGGTATCGAATTTTGACCACCTTCTTAACTTACAGTAAAGGTCCTCAAATGATTCTTGTACACACAAACAAGAGAGAGAGAGAGAAAGAGAGAGAGAGAGAGAGAGAGAGAGAGAGACAGAGGGGGGCATCTTAACTAACTTATAAGTTAACAACACTGCCTGACACAACCAGGGTGAACAACACTGCCTGACAAAACCAGGGTGAACAACACTGTCTGACACAACCAGGGTGAACAACACTGCCTGACACAACCAGGGTGAACAACACTGCCTGGCACAACCAGGGTGAACAACACTGCCTGACACAACCAGGGTGAACAACACTGCCTGACACAACCAGGGTGAACAACACTGCCTGACACAACCAGGGTGAACAACACTGCCTGACACAACCAGGGTGAACAACACTGCCTGACACAACCAGGGTGAACAACACTGCCTGACACAACCAGGGTGAACAATACTGCCTGACACAACCAGGGTGAACAACATTGCCTGACACAACCAGGGTGAACAACACTGCCTGACACAACCAGGGTGAACAACACTGCCTGACACAACCAGGGTGAACAACACTGCCTGACACAACCAGGGTGAACAACACTGCCTGACACAACCAGGGTGAACGACACTGCCTGACACAACCAGGGTGAACAACACTGCCTGACACAACCGGGGTGAACAACACTGCCTGACACAACCAGGGTGAACAACACTGCCTGACACAACCAGGGTGAACAACACTGCCTGACACAACCAGGGTGAACAACACTGCCTGACACAACCAGGGTGAACAACACTGCCTGACACAACCAGGGTGAACAACACTGCCTGACACAACCAGGGTGAACAACACTGCCTGACACAACCAGGGTGAACAACACTGCCTGATACAACCAGGGTGAACAACACTGCCTGACACAACCAGGGTGAACAACACTGCCTGACACAACCAGGGTGAACAACACTGCCTGACACAACCAGGGTGAACAACACTGCCTGACACAACCAGGGTGAACAACACTGCCTGACACAACCAGGGTGAACAACACTGCTTGACACAACCAGGGTGAACAACACTGCCTGACACAACCAGGGTGAACAACACTGCTTGACACAACCAGGGTGAACAACACTGCTTGACACAACCAGGGTGAACAACACTGCCTGACACAACCAGGGAGAACAACACTGCTTGACACAACCAGGGTGAACAACACTGCTTGACACAACCAGGGTGAACAACACTGCTTGACACAACCAGGGTGAACAACACTGCCTGACACAACCAGGGTGAACAACACTGCCTGACACAACCAGGGTGAACAAAACTGCTTGACACAACCAGGGTGAACAACACTGCTTGACACAACCAGGGTGAACAACACTGCTTGACACAACCAGGGTGAACAACACTGCCTGACACAACCAGGGTGAACAACACTGCCTGACACAAACAGGGTGAAATAACTTGGGTATATCAAGTTATTTCTGGCATGACCAAGGTGATTATCAAATGGTATACAATACCGACAGGTTGGTAGATAAGACACGTAGGCAACATTTATGCAACTTTATTCCGAAACGTTTCGCCTACACAGTAGGCTTCTTCAGTCGAGTACAGAAAGTAGGAGTGAGCAGTAGAGATGTGAAGACGATGTAATCAGTCCATCACCCTTGAAGTCGTTGATTTGAGGTTGTCAGTCCCTCAGCCTGGAGAAGTTCTGCTCCAAAGGTGAGCAAGGATATCCTTGGTTCAAGCAGTTGTGAATAAAAGTCCTTAATACGACAATGTTGACCAGGTTATCCCAGATACGACCATCGTAACGAAGACTATCACTTGGAATGAATGAGTCTAGCTATTTCTGACATGCCTTGAGTGAGCAAGAATATGTACGACTCGAGCAGGATGAGGAAAAGTATCGTAAATATGATAAGGGTGAATAATGCTATCCCTGACTAAGCCATGGTGAGAAAAGATATCCTTAACTCGAACAGAATGAACAAGGATTTCCCTGAAACGACCAACGTTAGTAAGGATATCCCTGATACAACAAGAGTGAGCAGGGATATTCGGGACCCCACCAGAGCCTGATGAACTATCCCTGATACGACCACAAATACTAAGGGTGAGACAATATGAAAATTAACAAGAACTGTTTTAGCTATAATTAGCGCAGTCTGAGTTGTTACCTCTTCAAGGCTATATCGCCTGGTGAATATATCACATCTGGTGAGATTCACTGCCTCAGTTATAGCAGAGAGAAAATGAAAAAAGTTTATATCACTACCTGGTAATGGCAATTAACTTTACAAACAAAAATGTGTCGCTTCACCGGACTGTTGATTACGTCATACACACACACACACACACACACACACACACACACACACACACACACACACACACACACACACACACATAATGGCCAGCATTACCCATCTCCCCCACAATGACTTTACCTACAACACTATCACCAATCACTATACCCATACTGTCCACTGCATGCAGATCGTTCACTACACACAAACTGCTCACTATACAACCGCTCACTAACCTCCATCGTAGCTTGTCCGGCCTCGTTTGAGGCCTCACACACCAAGCTTGTCTTGTCGTCGGGAGTGCCGTGGGCAGTGGGGTCTAGCAACAACACACCTCCATTACCCCAAATCTTGGTGCCGCCCACCTCGCCGCTCCTGGTGACACTCACTTTGCCACCCGTGGTGCTGCCTGCCGTAGAACTTGTGCTAATTGTCTCCTTCTTCCCTCCGAGCTCCCTCCACCACCTAGAAAACAATATAAACCACCCTGTTAAGAATTGATACTTTTTACACACACACACACACACACAGGTAAGAAGAGATATGATAAAGCTCATGGAGCAGGAAGAATGACCTAGTAGTGACCAATAAAGAGGTGAGGACAAGAGCTGTGACTCGACCCTTGCAACCACAACTAGGTGAGTACACAAGCACACACAGTGAAGAGGCGGGTCCACCAGTTATGAATCGAACCCAGCAACCACAATTAGGTAAGTACAATTAGGTGAGTGCACACACATACAATTCATTAAAAACCGGTGTGAATCTGAGGAAATGGAAGGAATGGACAGACTGAGCGAAAGGGACAATTCAGTCTGGGGGCCTTAGGGTTGTAATAGCAGTGATGTATAACCCGCCACAGAACGGCAGGAGGCCAAAAGAAGAATATGAAGAGAGCAACAGAGCAATGGTGGGCACACTAACTGAGGTGGCTAGAAGAGCTCACGTGGGTAGAGCAAAGTTACTGGTTATGGGTGATTTTAGTCACAAGGAAATTGACTGGGAAAATCTGTAGCCACATAGGGGTCGTGAAACATAGAGAGCCAAAATGATGGATGTGGTACTGGAACACCTCGTGCATCAACATGTTCAGGACACTACCAGAGAGAGAGAAGTATGGATGAACCAGCAAGACTGGACCAAATATTCACCTTGAGTAGTTCACACATCATGAACAGTACATTCAAAATGCCCCCTCAGAGCTAGTGATAACATGGTTCTGAGCTTTGAATACATAGTTGAGCTACAAGTGGAGAGGGTAGCAGGAGTAGGATGGGAAAAGCCAAACTACAAAAGGGGGAACTACAAAGGCATGAGGAACTTCCTGCAAGAGGTTCAGTGGGAAGGAGAATTGGTAGGAAAATCTGTAAACGAAATGATAGACTAATTGACAACAAAATGTAAGGAGTCAGACGACAGGTTTGTTCAAAAGGGCAACAAAAATAATGGGACGACCAGAACGAGCCCTTGGTTTACCCTAAAGTGTAGGGAGACAAAAACTAAGTGCGCTAGTGAATAGAAAAAAGCACAGAAGACAAAGGACCCAGGAAAAGAAAGAAAGCAGTCAAAGATCCAGAAACGAATATACACAGATAAGGAGGGAGGCCCATCGACAATACGATAATGACATGGCATCGAAAGTCAAGTCTGACCCGAAGCTGTTGCATAGCCGCATCAGGAGGACCAGGTAATCAGGTTTAGGAAAGAAGGTGGGGAGTTCACAAGAAGTATGTGAGGAGCTCAACATGAGATTTAAAGTATTCACAGTAGAGACAGGGGTGAGTATAATACCGAGCACATCTCCTGAGGCGCACATCAACTAGATAACTGCTGCAGTATGTGGGCGCCTGGCAAACCTAAAAATAGCGTTCTGATACCTCAGTAAGGAATCGTTCAAGATTCTGTACACCGTGTACGTCAGGCTCATACTGGAGTACGCAGCAACATTTTGGAACCCACACCTCGCCAAGTACGTCAAGAAATTAGAGAAAATGCAAAGGTTTGCAAAAAGACAAATCCGGGAGCTAAGGGAAATATCCTACGAAGAAAGGTTAAGGGAAATCGGTCTGACGACACTGGAGGACAGGAGGGTTAGGGAAGACATGATAGGAACTGTCAAGGTGGACAGAGACATGATGTTCCAGAGATGGGACACAGAAACAAGGGGTAACAATTGGAAGTTGAAGATTCAGATGAGTCAAATGGATGTTAGGAAGTATATCTTCAGTCATAGGGTTGTCAGGAAGTGGAATAATCTGGAAAGTAACGTAGTGTAGGCTCCACACATAGCTTTAAGAACAGGTACAATAATGCCCACGATGCTAGGAGGGCGTGTATCTTGCAAGAAGTTGAGAGGAGGGGCCAATAGCTAGGATTCGACCCCTGCAGGCTGTAGCCATATATAAATGAGTACACTCACTAGTAATATTACCTACTGACTCATGTTTAAAGTAGTCCTACGTATTCACGAGTACAATAAAAAAGGTGTACCTGAAGAACACATATCCCGGGATGCAGAGAGGAAGGACTGGTTGTGTGTCCCACTCTCTAAATATAATTATAAATGGTCTAAAAACCAAATTGGATTAGAAATTTCGTTCAAAAAAAAAAAAAACTATAGTGCTATGCAATATAGCAAAGGGGGAGCTTGTGCAGCATGAGAAATACATTGTTAAGACTGAATAAATGGTGCATTGTCCTTACAGGATGAAAATTCATTGAGTACATGAAAAAAACATTCAAATGATCAGGAAGTACTCTATAACAACGTTCAGTAAAGTTACCCTTCTGTACACACATCTACCTCCTCCTATACTGATGCAGACACCAACCCAAGCTGTACCTACCCCACTTCAGTCGCCAAATGCTCAACCGACACAAAGATTAAACCATAACCAGAGTATGGTAAAGGAAGGAAAGTTCTCTCTGATACACAAATATAGTTTATAGAATGGATAGCAGAGGTAAACAGAGACTATCACAGCTATGACAAAAATATCTGAAATGATAACAGATGCCATATTCTCAATGGGATAACTGGTAATGTGGAAAGACAGAGGAAACAGGGATGCTCGGAGAATGGCTTTGCTAGTTAGATATTTGGAGAATTTGGAAGAGATGAGTAGGACACGTGAAAATGATCCTGTTTATTTCATAGTGGGGAAGAATCAGAGTTGGTGGATCAAGAGTGATGAGTGATGATAGAAGTCATTTGCAACTCACCACCAAAGAAATGGAGACCAAGACAGAAATGTGAAAAGAACGATTTGACAATGACTGACATCAAAGCAGCAAGGAGAGCTCATAGTACTAAAGTTTACTTATTAATTCTGGGTGATTTCATTGAGAAAGAAACGGATTACAAAAACTGAGATAACATGGGGGACTGGAAACATGAAAAGTTAAGCAAATGGTGGTAATTGGGAAACTTTTATATAAGCATGTTAAGGACACAACAACAGAGAAAAGGAGGAGATCCCAACTATATTGGATCTTGTATTTACCACAGACACATCTGACATAGGTGAAACAGAATATGAGAGTCCTTGTGTGCTAGTGAAGGTCGAGATGCAAAGAAACCAAACTTCGGAAGAGGGAACTTTGAATTGATGAGATGATTCCTAACTGCAGCGCAGTGGGGGTACTAGCAGAAAAGTGCCGGAAGGCAGAGGAGAAATTCAAACCTAGAAATTTAGGAAATCTTAAAAACAGAGCCCTTGGTTTAACTAAAGATGCAGAGAAGAAAAAACGAAAAGAACAAGAGCTTGAAAAAGCTATAGAAAATGCAAGATAACTGAGAAGAAATCAGAAGACTAGAAACTAATGTGTAAGTGTGTGGAGAGACTGAAGAACAGTTTGAAAATGTCTCAGTAGCATAATCCAAGACGAAGCCAAAACTACTTCACAGCCATAACATAAGGAAGAAGACAGTTATAGACAAAGTATGTATGATAATTTGTGAATGTATTTGTGCACCTGTACCTAAATAAACTTACTTATTCAATTAAGGTGCATATGCTCACTCCGACGCTAACGAATCCACTCCAGTACATGATCGCGATCTTCATTTTTTTCCCTCTATGCATTGCTTTTCTATTTTTTCATTAGCTTCTGTTCATCACTTTCAGCACAGAACTTCAACAATTTATCCTTCTGTTTCTTTAGGTGGTTGATAGTTGTTGTCCATCGGTAAACTCCTAAGTCAGATTTTCATTAGCTTCTGTTCATCACTTTCAGCACACAACTTCAACAATTTGTCCTTCTGTTTCTTTAGGTGGTTGATAGTTGTTGTCCATCGCTAAACTCCCAAGTCAGATGCTTCACACTTATACCTCTCTCAAGTTTTTCCAGCAACCTCACTTTCTGTGATAAAACGCAAATGCTTCCTCTTTTTCTTTTCACTATTATCCGTAAGCCATTTTGACATTTATAACAATATTTTCACACCACAGAGCACAAAATATGCGGTAATCAGTGAGTATTGGCAGATGACAACAAACTGAATGATTCAATTGTCGTGTGTCATGTCAACAGTCGAAAAACTTTTAGATTTTGGAATTTCGGTTGAAGGATTCTGCACTGTACTGGAAAACATTTGCACAACAGCGTAAGAGACGAAATTTTTGTAAATGACTTGGATGCATTAGTGCTATTTGGACCTGGAAAGATGTCACCATGAATTCTATGAGAGAGAGGAGACACACTGTGTAAACCAAAACTAGTCAATACACACTGGACAATTCCCAGAGATCTTGAAAAAAGCACATGGTGTCTCAGTATTTAAGAAAGAAGAGAGAAATCATGCATGTCATGAAAGGTAATGGAGAAGATAATCAGAAGGGCATTTTAATAAGCAATAATCATTACAGATTTAGAGACGGTAAAGCTTGTCCTTCTAACTTGCTTAAGATCTTTGAGAATGTGACAAGTGAGACAGGAGAGAGATAGAGAGAGAGAGCGAGAGAGAGAGAGAGAGAGAGAGAGAGAGAGAGAGAGAGAGATGGGTACCTCTCATATTCTTGGACTGCAAGAAACTAGTGCCAAAACTTGCAGTGCAAGTCGGAATTACAGGTGATATACCCTTGTGGATAAAATCGTGACTAACTTAATAGAAGGAAAGAATGACTGTCCGAGAAGAGATGTCAAAATAGGGAAGAGCAACAAGGTATTAGGACCAGTACTGTTCGAATAAACGTGAATAAAATACCAGACGGGATTGAGGCACAAATATCTCTAAATGGGAATTTTCATAGTAATAAGATCAAGAAAAGGTTACAAATAGTTCTGGACAAACTGAAAAATTTGTCAGATAATTGGATACTTGAAGTTAACATCAGCAAATGTAGATTGGAAAAGTGACAAGAAAACCAGGCACGGAGTGCACAGTTGCGGGACAGAGACTGCAGACCTCGCTCAGCGAGAAAAACCTGGGGGTGAGCAAAGTTCCAAGCATATCGTTGCAGGTGCACATCAACCGAATAACATGTGAAGCCAATGCTTGTCTAGAAAATCAATACATTGATTCACAATCCTCTGTGCAACATATGTCAGACCCATCTTGGAGTACACAGCACCAACATGCAACACACTCCTGATAAAGCATGTTGTGAAACTTTTGAAAATGCAGAGGCATGCAGTGAGACTAGTCCCAGAGTTAAGGGTTATGAGCGGTGAGGAGAGGCTAAAGGAACTAACTTCGATGACATTACAGGAAAGCTGTACAAGGGGAGACATTATAGTAGCATGCAAAATACTTGGGAAAATTGATAGGGCAGACAGAGAATGAGAGGCAATAAACAGGTACAGGAGGGGGCATAGCTAGAAGTTAAAGCCTCAAATGAGTCAGGGTGATGTCAAGAAGTACTTCTTCAACCTCAGGGTGCTCAGGAAGTGGAACAACCTTGGCGAAGATATGTTGGAGGCAGAACTCATTTATAGTTTAACAAGCATGTACTACAGGGCTCACGAAGCTTGAGAGAGCATCATGCAAATGACAAGATGAGAGGCAGGGCCATGTATATGAAAGTACATATACGTAAATAAAGTACACATCTTCACATATGTCTTAGTAAAGACTTCATTCAAAAAACTGTTATTCATAGAAGCTATGTCATTTCCTGGATCCCACACAGCAGACCATATGAACAAAATTTTTCCAGAAGCAGTGCATGATTTCATCATACCAAATTCCAAAATTCAATTGTTAGCATGAGATAATGGTGCCAATGTTGTCAAAGCAATTGAAGGGACATGATGCAACATTTTGTCATATTTTCTACCCTCACTTCAACTGGTTATCCACAACTGCATTCTGGAGTAGAGAGTCACTTCAGTCACTCTCCTCTAGGCGGGAGTAAACTAGAGGATCTTCAAGAACAAAAGCACTACTACATCATAAGCTTATTTACCGTGTGCCTGCCCACTGGAGTAGCACTTAATGCTAAAAAAATGCAATATAATGCTCAGATAACACATATCTACCAACATTTATTTGAAGTAAATAGAAGCACATTGCCAAGTACTGTTAGTAAAAGAAATTATCTTGTCTCAAAAATACTGCCTCAATAACAATATTTTAAACATTTCATCAACAAAGCTTTGAGTGATCCAAGATTTTCACGCTATCCGCTCTCAAATCATTAATAATAACTGCGTTCGAGAGTTACATCAATGACTACATCACGATACACAGCACGTTCTAAATCCCCTACACAAAAATAGCGTCTTTAATGTTAATGCAGCGGATGAATTATGTAAAAAAAAATTACGTTGTGAATAAACTGAAACACAGGTGAAAATTCAGCATATCAAGCATACAAAGAAAGCAATTGGTTTCCTAATATCATAAAGCAGCATCGAGTGTGATAAAGAAAGACAAGATTATGTAACTAAGATAGAAAAACTTGTCCAGTTTTATTTTGACGAATGTTATGAAAAAAGTGCAGCAGGCATTCCCGACATGTGTTTCACAATCATTTTCCATATCACAAAATAGAAACATCCGAAATCAAACTCCCTGGTATTCGTGTTGGCACAAACATACAAACAGAACTAAACAAATACATGGCACAGGTGTTATTGCCTAAATAAAGAAATCCATTGTAGTGGTGGAGAGAAAATATGATAGTTCTTCCATCTTGTGTAATCCTAGCCAGTGAATATCTGAATACTGTCCTCGTAGGAACAGATTAACTTCACCAACATCAGTTTGAGATTATTTTGCGAATAACTCGAGAATACCTCATCGAAATGGCTTGAAATTTTTAACATTCTGAACACTTCTGAACGGAAAAAAGGAGTGAACTCTAGGAAATGGCATGTTGACGTGCCATATAGCCAGTCTTATTGAACCCATCCCCAGCATCCTGAAATGGCTCAGATAATTTTCATAATCCTCAGTGGCAGAGTTTCAAGCTTTCAGAAAGGCTTATAAAAAATACGACGATGGCGAAGAAGGAAAGGTAGATGTGTAGTTGCAAATTTAACAATTTCACGTGTAAAATAGTGTGTAATTTTGTATACTCGCTAAATAAATTTAAGTGTACCTCGTCTGAAGGCTGATGTATCTTACCTGGAGTTTACCAGGAGAGAGTTCCGGGGGTCAACGCCCCCGCGGCCCGGTCTGTGACCGGATAGTACCTATTAAGTTAAGTTTGCAAACAGGCAACTGTGTTGGTGTACTAACCTAATAAAAAAAGAATATCTGAAATACGTGTGGAAATGGAATAGCTGAAATGGTGTTGTTTCCTGAACAAATGGCTCATCCTGAAGTTGGTTCTGGTAAGTCCCAATTTGCCATTTTTTTAAATAACTAGCGAATACCTCTTCTGATTGGATTTAAAATATTGTTTGAGGAGTTTAGTCTGAATAGGTATAAATTTGGATTTTCTCAGAAATAGTTATGAAACCCGTGAATGCCTTTTCTGATCGGCTTCAAACTTTTACCATTGATGGGCATCATAGAAACACAACTTTCCACAATTTTATTAAGACAATTGTTTCCATGTAAATAACTAATAAATGCCTCTTCCAGTTAGCTTTAAACACTAAATAATAATGTATCTTAATAAGAATTATTTTTTTTATTTATTTTGTGCTGTGTGCTTGTTAATTTGTGAAATTTTTTGACTGTTTATTTGCAAATTAATGAGTTTGTAAGGTTGGCGAAGCGAGCCTTTATTTATCGAAACATTTACGGAAACTTTTTGCTTCCTTTATCACTATGTTTCGCTTATTACTCGGCTTCAGTGTTGTATAATGTTTATTACTCGGTCTCAATGTTAAATAATGTTTATTATTCGGCTTCAATGTTGTATAATGTTTATTACTCGGCTTCAGTGTTGTATAAAGTTTATTACTCGACTTCAGTGTTGTATAATGTTTATTACTCGGTCTCAATGTTGTATAATGTTTATTACTCGGCTTCAATGTTGTATAATGTTTATTACTCGGCTTCAGTGTTGTACAATGCTTATTACTCGGCTTCAGTGTTGTATAATGTTTATTACTCGGCTTCAATGTTTTATATTGTTTATTATTCGGCTTCAGTGTTGTATAATGTTTATTACTCGGCTTCAATGTTGTATAATGTTTATTACTCGGCTTCAGTGTTGTATAATGTTTATTACTCGGCTTCAGTGTTGTATAAAGTTTATTACTCGACTTCAGTGTTGTATAATGTTTATTACTCGGCTTCAGTGTTGTATAATATTTATTACTCTGCTTCAGTGTGTATAATGTTTATTACTCGGCTTCAATGTTATATAATGTTTATTACTCGGCTTCAGTGTTGTATAATGTTTATTACTCGGCTTCAGTGTTGTATAATGTTTATTACTCGGCTTCAATGTTGTATAATGTTTATTACTCGGCTTCAGTGTTGTATAATGTTTATTACTCGGCTTCAGTGTTGTATGATGTTTATTACTCGGCTTCAGTGTTGTATAAAGTTTATTACTCGACTTCAGTGTTGTATAATGTTTATTACTCGGCTTCAATGTTGTATAATGTTTATTACTCGGCTTCAGTGTTGTATAATGTTTATTACTCGGCTTCAATTTTGTATAATATTTATTCCTCGGCTTCAGTGTTGTATAATGTTTATTACTCGGCTTCAGTGTTGTATAATGTTTATTACTCGGCTTCAGTGTTGTATAATGTTTATTACTCGGCTTCAGTGTTGTATAAAGTTTATTACTCGACTTCAGTGTTGTATAATGTTTATTACTCGGCTTCAGTGTTGTATAATGTTTATTACTCGGCTTCAGTGTTGTATAAAGTTTATTACTCGGCTTCAGTGTTGTATAAAGTTTATTACTCGACTTCAGTGTTGTATAATGTTTATTACTCGGCTTCAGTGTTGTATAATGTTTATTACTCGGCTTCAGTGTTGTATAATGTTTATTACTCGGCTTCAGTGTTGTATAATGTTTATTACTCGACTTCAGTGTTGTATAATGCTCATTACTCGGCTTCAATGTTGTATAATGTTTATTACTCGGCTTCAGTGTTGTATAATGCTCATTACTCGGCTTTAATGTTGTATAATGTTTATTACTCGGCTTCAATGTTGTATAATGTTTATTATTCGTCATCAATGTTGTATAATGTTTATTACTCGGCTTCAGTGTTGTATAGTATTTGTTACTCGGCTTCAGTGTTGCATAATGTTTATTACTCGGCTTCAGTGTTGTAAAATATATCTTGGGCAAGATTCGTGAGGATGTTTACAAGCGTGGATGCCCTGTGTACACTCTCACATAGGCTGTTCCTATAATTTTGTTCCTGTGTGATTTCTGGAGAAATGATCCTTTGAATAAACATTTTTTAAGTTTTGCCCTCAAAATAGTATAACATTATTTTGCCTTTATTTTCCCTTGATACTGGTGACTGATTCTTGATCCAAGGAACCCCACTTATCTTCCCCTTCCTTCCCTTCCTTGCATCGAACATGAATGCCTCCTGTTCCACTGGTTACATATGACTCCTAAGGATTTAACGCTTTTTTGTGATCAAAAATAACAATTCTGGGCGGCAATAATCTTCGACGGCTGATATATTGTATGACATAAATTATTAAATATATGTCGTGCCAATTAAAGTAATTTGTTTTGGTATAGCCCCGCTATATTCAGTCTGAGCATAGCGAAAAAAATATGTATCACCGGTTAAATGTAATATTAAATTATTTAAATTGACCTATGATATATGTATTAGAATTTAGCTAAAATAAATATGTGTTAGTTTAAGTTAGGTTAGGTAAAGTTTATAATTTTGTTGTAGACTGAAAATAAAAATCTTTATATCATTGTCAATGAAATTTAAATATCTTTTTTTTCTGTGAAAGAATATTTTTCGAAAAGTTTATTTTTTTAATGGAGTTCGGCCTATTCGGCAAGTTCGGCTTATTAGGCATGATATATATTAATATATCTGCCATTTCCCACCCAGGCAAGGTTACCCGAAAAAGAAGAAGAAACACTTACCTCACAAATCACTTCATCACGGTCTTGCCAGTTGACTGCAACATATCGCTCACACTCCAACATGTCAAATCGTATAAACCATTTGTCTCCATTCGCTCCTCTCTAACAAGCTCACACACGCTTGTTGGAAGTCCAAGCCCTCTCACACAAAACCTCCTTTTCTCTCCCCCCTCCAACTTTTACTAAGACGACCCCTACCCCAGCTTCTTTCAATTACAGATTCTTATTTTATTATTTTTATTATTTTCTTCATTTTATTTCATTTAATTCTTTCTAAATCTCCAAACCACCTCAACAACCCCTCATCTGCCTTCTGGATAACAAGTACATATAGTAACCCCACAAGTCCCTCTACGGTTCTCTGGATACTCACACTGCACATTACCCTTGGACACGACATCTCCACTTCCTCCAGCCTCCTCGTTGCAACATTCACCACTCATTCTTCACACCCATATAAGAGCATAGGTATAATTATACTCTCATATATTCCCTTCTTTACTTCTATGGCCAATGTTCTTCGTCTCCACAGACTCCTCAGTGCATTATTCACTTATTTCCTCACCTTGACTTTCATAAACCCATCTGCTGCCAAGTCTACTCCTAAATATCTGAATACATTCACTTCCTCCATATTCCCTCCCTTCAATCTGGTATCTAATCTTTCATTTCCTAAATTTTTTGTTATTCTCATCACTTACTCTCTCCTACGATCACTTTTAATTTCCTTCTTTTACATACCCTTACGAGCTCCTTCACCAGCCTCTGCAACTTCTCTTCAGAATCTCTCGCCACACTTGCAAATAAAACAAGTGTTACGACTCCCACTTTGTGTTAGATTCTTACAACCCCATCTACCAATACTGAACAGCTATGTGACATTAGTTATCCCTGTCTAAGGCTTGCTTTTACTGGGAAATAATCTCCCTTTTCTGCTACATTCCCTAACCCAGGGCTACATAACTGGCGGCTCGCGCTCCGACTCGGGACCTTCTGAATGTTGTAGTTGGACTGCGGGCTTCACGAGAAAGCTTAGTTAAATAACATGTGTTACCACGTTTTATGTAAATGGAATACATACACTGAATGGAATACAGTATTCTAGCATTACTAAATAACTTAATAGTGATATTTTCTTCCTTTCAATGGTAATTCATATTGGTAATTTTCATTTGTGCAATGAAGTTGACTTTTTTTGGCATCGTGGAAAAAGAGTTTGGCCGCATATGGGCTGGTAAGTCTGGTGAACCTGGAGCAATCTTGAAATCTCGGATTTTGTTGCTTTTCATGACTGCTTGTAAAAATTGCATCCGGGCTTTTGCATACATTGGTACTTGTCCAAGTGGACCTTTGCTCATAGTAGCTGAGTAGCCCTGCTCTAACCTAAGCCTTATTATCCTCATAAAAACTTTTAATTGCTGTCAGTAAGCTACCAACTATTCTGTACACTTGCAATATCTGCCACACTGCTCCCCTATTCACCCTATCATATACCTTTTCCAAATCCAATCCCTTATCTAAATTCTGAATACTGTTCACTTACATGCTTCACTGTAAACACTTGGTCTACTCATTTCATTCCCTTCCTAAAGCCTCCTTGTTCATCTGCAATGTTGTTCTTCGTCTTTCTCTTAATTCTTTCATTAATAACTTTATCATACACTTTAACAGGTATGCTCAACAGGTAAATTCCTATATAATTTTTTACACCCTCCTTTGTCCCCTTTGCCTTTATACAAAGGTACTATGCGAGCTCCCTGCCAATTTATATATATTTATATATATATATAATTATATTTATATATATATATAATTATATTTATATATATATATATATATAATTATATTTATATATATATATATATAATTATATTTATATATATATATATATATATATATATATATAAGGGAAGTACCACCTCTATAGCTGGAATGGGGACCCTCATCCTCAGAGAAGACAATAAACGTACCTCAGAGAAAACTCAAGGTTCTCCCCAGAGCTATTTGAATATTTTCTTCTCCTACCACCCCCTATATATTTTTTATTCTATGTGAACATTTATTAATAAACAAAATACATTTACAGAAAAAAACATAAACATGAATACAATGGCACAATGTATCAAAGATCATGAATTTCCTCCAGCTCCTCCGAGGCTGGACGTGAGCCAAGTATGCAGCAAGCATTTCCCCTCTGGATGGCGACGCTGAGGCGCTGGAACATGAAAGTGGCTGCCCTTGGGTCCCTGGTGGTGTCGATGAGTCTGGAACCCAATTCTTTAAGGAAGCGTGTGGCATTTTTTCCCCATGATCCCAAGGTCTCTGATCCCACTGGGACAAATTGATACTGTTGGCTAATGTCCCTGTACTTGCTGATCTTGTACTCCTCCCTGTGGTCAGCAGCTCCTCCCTGTCACCCCACACTTTGATGGATACAGGTGTCAGCCAGTGTGGACACACAGGTATTGTCCCATGCTAAGAGCTTGCCATTCTTCCAAGGATAGATGGTGATCCCGTCGGGGCGGTTTGCTGGATTGTGGGTATTGTTTGCTGCAAGTGATCGTGGCTCCCTCTCGGCAGGGCATCCAGCTGTAGCAAGGGTTCTCTTAATGATGTCGTTGACCTCATTGTGTCTTGCATGCCAGCCCTTGGTTTTGAAACAGTTAAGACCATGTAGACCATATTGGTCTGCTTGCACTTCGCCGCAAATACACATATATTCTGTGTGAATTGGGGCAGCAAGGCGCAGAGCCACTGATCGAGTCGCGTTCCCATTGCCGATATGGGAACTGTTTTAGGGAAGTCCCCGGAGTGAGGTGCACTCACAGCCTGGAGACGGGCAATCTCCCTATCTGATGTTGCAGCCCTGAGCATGTTGGCAAGCACCTTTTCAGCAATTGGGCCATCCCAGCTTGACTGTTTGTGAGCCAGTGCTGCACTAGGGTTTGGTGCTGGAGCAGCAAGAGTCTCCCATTCGGTGATGGCACTGGCATAGCTAGGGTCTTCTATTCCTGCTGAGTTACTGAGGGTGTCAGGAAGAATTTGTCTTATCAACTCGTTTGATGCTATGGAAAAGGATAGGAAAGCTGGTAGAGCAATCTGGGAGGATCTGCGTACTCCTAGCCCTCCAAGCCTGACCGGAAGTGAGGCTTGCAACCACTGTCCATCGTCAAGGGAAAGATTCAATACACTCTCTAGCATGGCCTTCAGGAGAGAGTCATATTCCTTGAGTTTTGGACCGCTGAAGGCTGGGGAGCATCTCAGAAAATAGGTAAGTTTTGGGATTGACAGGCACCTGGTGAGTAGGTAGAAGGCATCGTGTGTGTCAATGTCTTTCATCCTGCTTTCCATCGTCCGGAGGTCTGAGACTTTTTTTCCTAGGATCAGATCGATGGCATATATATATATATATATATATATACATATGCAAAACAACCACGGGGGAGTAGAATGATAGCCCAAGACCTTTCGTGTTTTAATCCTCCTTTCTTCTGCAAAGCTGCAGAAGAAAGGATGTCCGAGCTAATATGATCCCACAAGTAATAGTAGCCTAAACGAAAGTAACGTGCCTATAATAAAAAATCGGTCATACTCCGCTATGATATAAGTAATTTTACATACATAATTATATTGTAAGTGATATAGAAGTCACTGGCAATTCTGGAGTAACCTTCCTTCAGCGGGTCCATTTATAGGGACGAGAACACGGGAATATTTAAAGGGGAGACTTCTGAAAGTTATACAAACGAAAACAGGGCTCATTTAAAGAAACTCATTTAAAGAGGCAGGCATCTGTAATTGTAAGGAAGACAGCTACAGTTATTCAACCCACATGATTCTGAGGCAAACTCTGGTTCAACCTTCAGAAACTGCAAAAAAACATAGGCCCTAATTCCTAGGTATGGCGCTTCATTTAAGACAATCTAATTTGAACAACCCGTCACTGATATTGTATAATGAAAGCTTATCATGCTTATTAATTGCTTATTTTACAATATTCCTTTTAAATCAAGAGGAAGAAGGGTATAAACCTACTGTGTAGGCAAAACTTTACAACAATAATGATACCCTTGATGAGGGTATTATTAGTGATATGAGCAAATTCGCCGATGACACAAAGATAGGTAGGATAATTGATTCAAACGTAGATGTTGGGGGGGGTTCAGGAGGATTTAGACAAACTTTATTCTTGGTCAGAAAAGTGGCAGATGCTGTTCAATGTAGATAAATGCAAGGTTCTGAAGCTCGGGAGTGTCCATAACCCTAGCACTTATAAGTTAAATAATGTAGAACTTAGCCATACAGATTGTGAAAAGGACTTGGGGGTTATGGTAAGCAGCAACTTTAAACCAAGACAGCAATGCCTAAGCGTACGTAATAAGGCAAATAGATTATTGGGATTTATTTCAAGAAGTGTAAGCAACAGAAGTCCAGAGGTCATACTGCAGCTTTATACATCATTAGTAAGGCCTCACCTGGATTATGCAGCTCAGTTCTGGTCTCCATATTACAGAATGGACATAAATTCGTTAGAAAACATTTAGCGTAGAATGACTAGATTGATGCATAGCATTGGAAATCTTCCTTATGAAGAAAGATTGAAGACCCTTAAATTACATTAACTTGTTAGACGAAGAATGAGGGGAGACCTGATCGAAGTGTATAAGTGGAAGATGGTATTAATAAAGGGGATATTAATAAGGTCTTGAGGATATCTCTCCAAGAGAGAACCCGCAGTAATGGATTTAAATTAGACAAGTTTAGATTTAGAAAGGACATAGGAAAGTATTGGTATGGAAATAGGGTAGTTGATGAGAGGAACAGTCTACCTAGTTGGGTTATTGAGGCTAGGACTTTGGGTAGTTTCAAATTTAGGTTAGATAAATATATGAGTGAGAGGGGTTGGATTTGACTGGGACTTGCAAATGAGTGGATAGTTATCAGAGCTTATTTCTTGGGTAGCATTGAAAATTGGGTTGGGCAAATGTTTTGTTAGTTGGATGGATTGTAAAGGACCTGCCTAGTATGGGCCAACAGGCCTGGTGCAGTGTTCCTCCTTTCTTATCTTCTTATGTTCTTATATGTCTTAATCACCTTTCGGGTTATTCGAATTTTTTCTTTTTCATTTTCACCTTTCTATTCGATTGTAGATGAATGGTTCAGAGAACCGACACGTTGATAAATTAGAGACATGTGCAACTCTTGGTTATCTTTATTGAGGAAACGTTTCGCCACACAGTGGCTTCATCAGTCCAAACAAAGGAGAATCTTGATATTATTCGATATTATTTTGATCATAACTTGAGAACGTCACAACCAATCGTCTTCAAATTTTCGACACCTGTGTACGGTAATGAGGAAAATTTTACAAAAATAAATAGCATGTTTATATGTCCTATGACCAAAGTTACTGAACTCATTCCCAGTGTCCTGCAATGACTCGAATATAGCTTCATAAACTTTCAGTTGCGCAGTTTCAAACATACACAGAAAGTGCTAAAAAAAATACAATGAAGCCGGAAAGTGAAATTTAAATGTGTTAGTGCAGATTTGACGATTTTATGTGTAAAATATTATAAAAAAAAATCTGTTTAATCACGTTAAAAATATCATGGCTATAATATTTAATGGATAAAGTTACTTAGGGGTAGAATAACAGCTTTGTAGATGAATGGTTCAGAGAACCGACATGTTGATAAATTAGACACATGTGCAACTCTTGGGTATCTTTATTGAGGAAACGTTTCGCCACACAGTGGCTTCATCAGTCCATACATAGGAGAAACTTGAAGAACAGGAGGAGAATGAGGTAATCAGTCCCTCAACCTTGATTGATGGACTGAACACAGCGACTCAAGGTTGAGGGACTGATTACCTCATTCTCCTCCTGTTCTTCAAGTTTCTCCTATGTATGGACTGATGAAGCCACTGTGTGGCGAAACGTTTCCTCAATAAAGATACCCAAGAGTTGCACATGTGTCTAATTTATCAGAATAACAGCTAATGAGTTTTTTATGCTTGCAGGCAAATTTACTGATATTGTAAAATATTGGAATCGTTGAAATCCCTGCCATAAGTTGAGAATGACTTACCTGATCGCCTTCAGATTTCCACAGATGATGTCTTCCTGAACACAAGACTCACACTGCCCAGTTTGACAGTTTATTGAATACCGAAAATTAGTGATATTCATTATTTTATTCAATAACTAATGAATGCTTCTTTTGACAGGTTTAAAATAGTATATTACTTACAATGTATTTTATAATAAGGATGATAACCCATAAGTTTAGTCCGAATAGATGCAAATTTGAAATCTTTCTGAAATAGTTAAAAATTACTCGAAAATGTCTTTTCTTATCAGCTTCGAACTTTTACCATTGGTAGCTTTCCTATAACAACTTGTCACTTCCTATGAGTTGTGTAAATTTCCATTTGCCAATTTTATTATGCAAATTGTTTCCAATATAATACCTAATGAATGCCATTTCTGATCAGCTTCAAACCTTACATGGACGTGTATCTCAATAAAAATGATTTTCATATTAAACTAAACTTGTGTGGGTATTACTGTGCATTTTTTACCAGTACAGTAGAACCTCTGTATTCGGATGCACCTTTATTTGTAAAGTCCAATACTAGGAAAAAAATGAAGAAAAAAAAAATACCGATATTCGCAGATTTCACTATATTCGGAACGTCACGGTTTTTTGAACTCTTGTGATTCAACTGTAATTTTTTATATAACTTAGTGTTATTTTTATTTTATTATTGAAAATAAGTGATCATGGCCTAGAATAAAAATTGTGAAGAAAAAACTAAAACTAAAACTGTAAGAACCTCCACTGAGCTAAAAAGAAACGTTTTCGAAACACGAAAAAGGAACATGTTCTACTCCAGTATGGAGAAAATTCAATATTTAGAACACTCTCAGGACCCAATTAATTCCGAACACAAAGGTTCTACTGTATTATTAAATTAGGTTTCCCCCCAAAAATCAAAATAAAGTATTTTTTCTTATAGGATCCTGGGAAAAATAAAAAAATCCTTGGATTTAGCACATTTTTAAGTTTAACGATCCGAGAATTTCTTATTTTCCTGAACATTTTCGTTTCCTCTAACAAAAATTTTCGTTTGTTATTCGAGAATGCCTAATTCGATCTCATTGAAAATTTCAACGCCGGATTCATGGGACTATTTTAAAAAATTTCTGGGAGAATTTACCTGCGAGGCTGTCCGGCTCACCTGCGAGGCTGTGCGGCTCACCTGCGAGGCTGTGCGGCTCACCTGCGAGGCTCTGGCTCACCTGAGAGGCTGTCCGGCTCACCTGCGAGGCTGTCCGGCTCACCTGCGAGGCTGTGCGGCTCACCTGCGAGGCTGTCCGGCTCACCTGAGAGGCTGTCCGGCTCACCTGCGAGGCTGTGCGGCTCACCTGCGAGGCTGTCCGGCTCACCTGAGAGGCTGTCCGGCTCACCTGCGAGGCTGTCCGGCTCACCTGCGAGGCTGTCCGGCTCACCTGCGAGGCTGTGCGGCTCACCTGTGAGGCTGTGCGGCTCACCTGCGAGGCTGTCCGGCTCACCTACGAGGCTGTCCGGCTCACCTACGAGGCTGTCAGGCTCACCTGCAGGGCAGTCCGGCTCACCTGCGGGGCAGTCCGGCTCACCATGCCACATAAGTTATTCCTATATTTTTGTTTCTCTGAGATTACTAGAGAAAGGCTCCTCTGGTCAGCCATTTTGCCATTTTTAACCTTGAAATATTATATTATTTCAGCTTATTGAATTATTTTCCCCTTGCTACTGGTGAGGTGCTCTTGATCCAAGGACCTTGAATCGAGCTTCAATGTCTCCCATCCCACAGCTCCTACTGCTTAGCACTTTCTTCTGATTAAAATATAACAATTCTGAAGGGCATCAGTCTTTAATGGCTAATTCCCTGTAAGAGATGAAGGAACGTTCAATGGCTGCCTCGACACAAATTATGTGTCGTCTGGTCAGTTTTAAATTATAGTGCTTATGTGTTTTTCTGAAAGGAAACACTCACTTGAAGTTAGGTTCTGTAAGTTATTATATATCAGTTTTACTCAGGAAATTATTTTTTGTCAGAAATAATTTCCAGTTTCACTTTATTTGGTTATCGTAAGTTAAATCAACTTAATGTTTCTCTATGTATTTCTAACATCTGTGTGACCTCGAGACCATTTTTCAGTAACTGCATGTTATGTATAATAGACTTACATAAAACTTACTGGTCATCCTTATTTTGAGAAAATTTTGCACTGATTTTAGCTTGAGTAGGTTCCAGACCACTTTTTTGGAAGAAATTTGAGAGAAAATAAACACTGCAATTGATCTGAAAATATCCAAGTATTGTGAGTAATTGCTTTCAAGACTTCAATGATCATAAAGAGTGTTTTCAAGTTTAATTTGCTTGTGTGTTTTAAAATATCTGTCTCTTTGGTCACTTTAAAATGTTTGAATTATATTTGGACTATATGTGTCCAAATTTTCATTTCTTCTTGAAACTTGGATTTTACTTTCCATATGATGACTTGTGAATGTAACTTCTGATTCCCTTCAAATCTTCAACATTAATATTTAACTGCTTTATCACTCAGGCAGAACCATTCTAACTGCGTACAATGGGGCACAAGGATTATGGAATAAGGGCATATCTTATCGGATCGCTTAATGACCGAAATACATTTAGTTTCCTTCTGCTTTGATGGACACAGATCACGTAAAACACTCTACTTCCTATAGTAGAAAACAGGCGTCGTGGGGATGTGTGTGTGTGTGTACAAGCAAGTGGTGTAAGGAGAGGAAGAAGAAGGAGAAGAAGAAGGAGAAGAAGAAGAAGAAGAAGAAGAAGAAGAAGAAGAAGAAGAAGAAGAAGGAGAAGAAGGAGAAGAAGAAGAAGAAGAAGAAGAAGAAGAAGAAGAAGAAGAAGAAGAAGAAGAAGAAGAAGAAGAAGAAGAAGAAGAAGAAGAAGAAGATGAAGAAGAAGAAGATAGTTAGGGAAAGAGAAACATAAATTAATGCTTGACGCTGCAAGACTGTAACACGGAATCGCGTTTAAATCTAATTGTCAGGCACTGAGTCATTTGCATCACCAACAAGACTCCATTACCCAGCGAGAATCCTTCCCTTTTCTTCCCTAAATCTCTACCCCAAATCTCTACCTGCATTTAAATCTCTTCCCCCCACACACCCAAATCTCTGCCCTAAATTGTGTGACAAAGCATCTTGAGTGACTGTAATTCCCTCGTAATGCAACTCCCTCTCTTGGTAAGTAACCCACTAATGAGAGACGCAGCCTCATACATAGTGTATGAAGCTTCCTTTCTCAGTCGCGGGTTAGTTGTGAACAGTTCAAGCTAATGTATTGTAGGTGTGTTGTGAACAGTTCAAGCTAATGCATTGTAGGTGTGTTGTGAACAGTTCAAGCTAATGTATTGTAGGTGTGTTGTGAACAGTTCAAGCTAATGTATTGTAGGTTTGTTGTGAACAGTTCAAGCTGATGTATTGTAGATTTGTTGTGAACAGTTCAAGCTACTGTATTGTAGGTTTGTTGTGAACAGTTCAAGCTAATGTATTGTAGGTGTGTTGTGAACAGTTCAAGCTACTGTATTGTAGGTGTGTTGCGAACAGTTCAAGCTACTGTATTGTAGGTTTGTTGTGAACAGTTCAAGCTGATGTATTGTAGGTTTGTTGTGAACAGTTCAAGCTAATGTATTGTAGGTGTGTTGTGAACAGTTCAAGCTACTGTATTGTAGGTGTGTTGTGAACAGTTCAAGCTAATGTATTGTAGGTGTGTTGTGAACAGTTCAAGCTAATGCATTGTAGGTGTGTTGTGAACAGTTCAAGCTAATGTATTGTAGGTGTGTTGTGAACAGTTCAAGCTAATGTATTGTAGGTGTGTTGTGAACAGTTCAAGCTACTGTATTGTAGGTGTGTTGTGAGCAGTTCAAGCTAATGTATTGTAGGTGTGTTGTGAACAGTTCAAGCTACTGTATTGTAGGTGTGTTGTGAGCAGTTCAAGCTAATGTATTGTAGGTGTGTTGTGAGCAGTTCAAGCTACTGTATTGTAGGTTTGTTGTGAACAGTTCAAGCTACTGTATTGTAGGTGTGTTGTGAACAGTTCAAGCTAATGTATTGTAGGTGTGTTGTGAACAGTTCAAGCTACTGTATTGTAGGTGTGTTGTGAACAGTTCAAGCTAATGTATTGTAGGTGTGTTGTGAACAGTTCAAGCTAATGTATTGTAGGTGTGTTGTGAACAGTTCAAGCTAATGCATTGTAGGTGTGTTGTGAACAGTTCAAGCTAATGTATTGTAGGTGTGTTGTGAACAGTTCAAGCTACTGTACTGTAGGTGTGTTGTGAACAGTTCAAGCTACTGTATTGTAGGTTTGTTGTGAACAGTTCAAGCTAATGTATTGTAGGTGTGTTGTGAACAGTTCAAGCTAATGTATTGTAGGTGTGTTGTGAACAGTTCAAGCTACTGTACTGTAGGTGTGTTGTGAACAGTTCAAGCTACTGTATTGTAGGTTTGTTGTGAACAGTTCAAGCTACTGTATTGTAGGTGTGTTGTGAGCAGTTCAAGCTAATGTATTGTAGGTTTGTTGTGAGCAGTTCAAGCTACTGTATTGTAGGTGTGTTGTGAGCAGTTCAAGCTACTGTATTGTAGGTTTGTTGTGAGCAGTTCAAGCTACTGTATTGTAGGTTTGTTGTGAACAGTTCAAGCTAATGTATTGTAGGTGTGTTGTGAATAGTTCAAGCTAATGTATTGTAGGTTTGTTGTGAGCAGTTCGAGCTACTGTATTGTAGGTGTGTTGTGAATAGTTCAAGCTACTGTATTGTAGGTTTGTTGTGAGCAGTTCAAGCTACTGTATTGTAGGTTTGTTGTGAGCAGTTCAAGCTACTGTATTGTAGGTTTGTTGTGAGCAGTTCAAGCTACTGTATTGTAGATGTGTTGTGAACAGTTCAAACTACTGTATTGTAGGTGTGTTGTGAACAGTTCAAGCTACTGTATTGTAGGTGTGTTGTGAACAGTTCAAGCTACTGTATTGTAGGTTTGTTGTGAAGAGTTCAAGTAACGGTTTGTTGTGAATTATTCCAGTTTCAACATTGTGGGACATTTTGTAACAGTTCCAGCCACCGTACGTATTTTGGGTTGTGAATTGTTCCTGTAACAAGATTGTGTTAGCTATCAATTTTTCCAGGTATGGTTTAGTAGGTTACTTATAAAATGTTTCAACCTTGGTGTTGTGAATTAGTTGTGAATTGTTCCAGACAAGAAACTGTGGATTAACTGTAAATTATTCCATTCACGGTCGTTAGGGTTGGTTATGAATTATTCTGACCACGACACTCTTTTATTCCTCAATGTCAGTCTTGATGGTCTTGATTATAATGTTCGCACACTGCGTGTGTTGCTATCATGTATTTCTAATATGACAGACGTTGCTAAGCAAAGGATAGCGAGTTGTATGCGAATCATTTGATCATTCACTACAGTTCGAGAGACGGTGTCCAGTTTTTCTTGATCTTCTGGATAAATTCTCACTGACACTGAATGAGTAGATGAGTCGCTTGCTGCCGGGAAGCAACAACTTGGGCACGTCTGTCAGATGCAACTGAATAGTCACAAACCGCTGATGCTCCCTCACCTGAACTATCCAACAAAATAGAGCATCCACAGACTGGCAATGCTCCAACAAAGTAACTACCACATACAGTAGAAGATGTCAGAACCTGCAGATGTTCCAATAATGTAACTTTTTAATAAAATAGTGCACATTGGATGTCATGTTTTAACATTTGAATCTACATATTTGAATCCCTTAAAAAGATGATAAAAAAAATCACCTGGGTAGTGAATAGAAATTACAAAAAGTGACTGATAAAATTAACAAATTTGGACAAAATCAGCCCAGTAAAAACATTAACTTTCTATTAAATAAAATATACCAGCAACAGAAGTTTGAACCCGACGAAAAGAGACATTTTCCAGGAATCTCACGTAAATCAATGAATCCACATTTTTAACTAAGTTACTATAGTGGCAATTTTGTACAACTTGGCCAAAATTTATAGTGTCATGCATCTCATGAGATGTATTAAACAAAAGAGACTGATGTCATTCTAATGAGGATTAGTCAATAAATTTCATAGATATATATCACAGAGTTTAAAAAAGACGGCAAATTGGCACCTACAGACTACAATAACAATCTCAGTCTTACTCCAAGTAGGTTACACCACTGTTGAAAGTTTGAGGCCCCTCGGAGGAGAGTTTCTCAAGCATAGAAACTACAGAGTATCTTCACTACAGAGTACTTTGACCACAGAGTACCTTGACCACACAGTACCTTCACTACAGAGTACCTTCATCACAGAGCACCTTCACCACAGAGTACCTTCACCACAGAGTACCTTCACCACAGAGTACCTTCACCACAGAGTACCTTCACCACAGAGTACCTTCACCACAGAGTACCTTCATCACAGAGCACCTTCACCACAGAGTACCTTCACCACAGAGTACCTTCACCACAGAGTACCTTCACCACAGAGTACCTTCACCACAGAGTACCTTCACCACAGAGTACCTTCACCACAGAGTACCTTCACCACAGAGTACCTTCACCACAGAGTACCTTCATCACAGAGCACCTTCACCACAGAGTACCTTCACCACAGAGTACCTTCACCACAGAGTACCTTCACCACAGCGTACCTTAACCACAGAGTACCTTCACCACAGAGTACCTTCACCACAGAGTACCTTCACCACAGAGTACCTTCACCACAGAGTACCTTCACCACAGAGTACCTTCACCACAGAGTACCTTCACTACAGAGTACCTTCATCACAGAGTACCTTCACCACAGAGTACCTTCACCACAGAGTACCTTCACCACAGAGTACCTTCACCACAGAGTACCTTCACCACAGAGTACCTTCACCACAGAGCACCTTCATCACAGACTACCTTCACTACAGAGTACCTTCATCACAGAGTACCTTCACCACAGAGTACCTTCACCACAGAGTACCTTCACCACAGAGTACCTTCACCACAGAGTACCTTCACCACAGAGTACCTTCACCACAGAGTACCTTCACCACAGAGTACCTTCACCACAGAGTACCTTCACCACAGAGTACCTTCACCACAGAGTACCTTCACCACAGAGTACCTTCACCACAGAGTACCTTCACCACAGAGTACCTTCACCACAGAGTACCTTCACCACAGAGTACCTTCACCACAGAGTACCTTCACCACAGAGTACCTTCACCACAGAGTACCTTCACCACAGAGTACCTTCACCACAGAGTACCTTCATCACAGAGTACCTTCACCACAGAGTACCTTCACCACAGAGTACCTTCATCACAGAGTACCTTCACCACAGAGTACCTTCATCACAGAGCACCTTCATCACAGACTACCTTCACCACAGAGTACCTTCACCACAGAGTACCTTCATCACAGAGTACCTTCACCACAGAGTACCTTCATCACAGAGCACCTTCACCACAGAGTACCTTCACCACAGAGTACCTTCACCACAGAGTACCTTCACCACAGAGTACCTTCACCACAGAGTACCTTCACCACAGAGTACCTTCACCACAGAGTACCTTCACCACAGAGTACCTTCACCACAGAGTACCTTCACCACAGAGTACCTTCATCACAGAGTACCTTCACCACAGACTACCTTCACCACAGAGTACCTTCACCACAGACTACCTTCACCACAGAGTACCTTCACCACAGAGTACCTTCACCACAGAGTACCTTCACCACAGAGTACCTTCACCACAGAGTACCTTCACCACAGAGTACCTTCACCACAGCGTACCTTAACCACAGAGTACCTTCACCACAGAGTACCTTCACCACAGAGTACCTTCACCACAGAGTACCTTCACCACAGAGTACCTTCACCACAGACTACCTTCACCACAGAGTACCTTAACCACAGAGTACCTTCACCAAAGAGTACCTTCACCAGGGAGTGTCTTCACTACAGAGTACCATCATCACAGAGTATCTTCACCAAAGATTATCTTCAGCACAGAGTATCTTCACCACCGAGTACCTTCACAAGATAGTACCATCCTCACCGAGTACCCTCACCACAGAGTAACTTCACCACCAGAGTACCTTCACCACAGATTATCTTCAGCACAGAGTACCTTCACCACAGAATACCATCACCACAGAGTACCGTCACCACAGAGTACCGTCACCACAGAGTAACTTCACCACCGAGTACCTTCACTACAGAGTACCTTCACTACAGAGTACCTTCACCACAGAGTACCTTCACCACAGAGTACCTTCACCACAGAGTACCTTCACCACAGAGCACCTTCACCACAGATTATCTTCAGCACAGAGTATCTTTAGCACAGAGTATCTTCACCACAGAGTACCTTCACCACCAGAGTACCTTCACCACCAAGGTACCTTCACGAATGTTTTTCAGGTACGTCTTGCTAATATTACTTATACTTAGGTAACACTGCGTTTACATGTACACGTTTATGTATACACACTCATCTGAATTTTCCCTGTTTTTGTGTTAATAGTTCTTGTTCTTAGGACTTTTCCTTTCATATGCATGGGGAAGTGGATTATGAATTTTTCCTCCGTAAGTCATGCGTATTATAAAAATCAACTAAAAGGCCGGGAAGAATGGGCTTGTTACCCCTTTTCCCGTATCACATACTAAAAAGAAAAAGAAGAAAACCGTCAGAGTGGGATGTTTGAATGTGCGTTGATGTAGTGTGAAAGATAAGAAAGAGATGATTGTGGATGTTATGAATGAAAAGAAGCTGGATGTCCTGGCTCTAAGTGAAACAAAGCTGAAGGGGGTAGGAGAGTTTCAGTGGGGAAAAATAAATAGGATTAGGTCAGGGGTTTCTAATAGAGTTAGAGCAAGGAAGGAGTAGCAATAATGTTGAAGGATAAGTTATGGCAGGAAAAGAAGGAATATAAATGTATAAATTCAAGGATTATGTCGAGTAAAATAAGGGTTGGATGTGAAAAGTGGGTTATAGTAAGCGTTTCTGCACCTGGAGAAGAGAGAGATGTAGAGAAGAGAGAGAGATTTTGGGAAATGTTAAGAGAGTGTGTGGGGAGTTTTGAACCAAGTGAAAGAGTGCTTGTGGTTGGGGATCTCAATATATATGTAGGTGTATATTGAAAAGAAGAGCTAACAAACAATTTTAACTATGATATTCATTGTCAATAACCTAAAATTAGTTAGAAATTGCTACTCTGGTCTCAGAAGCATTTTGGTTGTTGACTAGTGGCAAAATAAACTTATAACATGACTTATAACATTTTTTATTGGGAAACTTATAAACAACCATCAACATTTTTGAGTAAGGAAGAACCAACATATTCATTGTTTAATATGTTCCTTTTCTCTTTTCTGAAATGTAAAATGTATTTCTGGTAATTTTAAAAAATTGTCAGTTAAATGTTTTAGGAATTTTAGATCATTCGCTGTTTATTAATCTTTAAAATTTCTTCATCCATAAACCAAGTATTAAGACATATTTTCTCACTGATCTCTAACTCACGTAACATGCGGAAACATTAAATTCTTGAACATCTCGTCTGGTAATAAATAACTGTTTTAAACATTAATTTGCGTATACTACATTTGAATTCTTAAAATGAGTCAGACTTTCCATTCTGTGGTTACTATCTTATACATTACATTTTTCATGACATCCTTCCATTTTTTTTTACCTTGAAAAACACATCAAAAAAGGTCATAGATTATCTTACGATGCAGATTCTCTTAATTGCCTCAACTCACTTTGAAATATTTTTTTCGTATATAATACCTTGATATACTCAATTTATTTTGATTTTCTTTTATTATTTATCGTGAAATAACCTTCAAAAAACATCTTGTCTTACGTGTGATTACATAACATATTAATGAGGGAACGGGTGGGGTTTGAACCCATGGCTAGTGTATTAACCACTTGGCCAACTGGTTCTAACAAGATTCATCCAACTAGGTATATTTTTATATGATGGCGGCTTTGAGGGGACTTGAGCTAGAGTTCGCCACAGCCACGCTGGTGTTGAATTCATCTGTAAACACCTGCATTTGTGGTCATAGTGGTGGCACATGTTAACCTGGCTATTATATATAGAAATATACCTACTTGGATGAATTTTATTGTAGCCATCTGGCCCAGTGGTTAACGCACTGGCTTGTGAGTTTTAGGTCTCACTTATCATGGGATTAAACCTCCACCCGCTCCGTTATTTGTTTGTAATCAAGTTATTACGATTTCTTGAGTCAAAATGTCAAAATGCCAACATGCTACTCTTATAATTCACCTTGAATTTTCATATCTGTAAATAAGCCAACACCCTGGCAGAGTATGGAAGAATATTGATATTATAAGCTCTGCTTTGGGAGAAACATATACCCCATGGGATTCATTTTAGAAAAAAAGAGATAGTGTGTGTGAATTTTGTGATATTAATGGAAATAATTTAGCTGTTAGTGGAAGTGGGTATCGATATTTTCCACCTGCGACAGATGCATGGCCAAGGAGAGAGAAAGAGTTTAGCTAGCTTCCCGAAAGACTGGTAAGTGACTCAGGTTCAATTCCCAGCCGGTCGAATTATGTTGTTTGCTATAAACCACTTGTTTTGTTTGATACAATGATGAGTGCACTGCTCGTCACACTAGCAAAATCATTTTCAATACACACAAATATATATATATATATATATATATATATATATATATATATATATATATATATATATATATATATATATATATATATATATATATTATTGAGACCACGACATGCTGATTTGGCCTGCCTCATGGTGGGCGAAAACACATGACGCCCTAATCCACTGGATCATACGATCCTTAAGAGTAGCGCATCCAGCGGAACTGGATGTTGTACTCGCTACCCAAGGACACACGATGGTGTGGAAGACTCTAGGCTAATTTCATTCTAGTCCCTGTTTGGTGTACTAGTAGAATGAGCAGTATTTCAGTTACTCTTAAGGATCGTATGGTCCAGTGGATTAGGGTGTCATGTGTTTTCGCCCACCATGAGGCAGGCCAAATCAGCATGGGTTCGAATCCTTGGCTAGTGCAGTGTTGTTATTGATCAATACCACTCGTTCGTGGTCACAATAATATAAAATACTGTTCTTTGTACTAGTACACCAAACAGGGACTAGAATGAAAATAGCCTAGAGTCGTCCACACCATCGTGTGTCCGTGGGTAGCGAGTACAACATCCAGTTCCGCTGGATGCGCTGCTCATAAGGGTCGTATGGTTCCAGTGGATTAGGGCGTCATGTGTTTTCGCCCACCATGAGGCAGGCCAAAGAGGCATGGGTTCGAGTCCTTGGCTAGTGCAGCGTTGATATATATATATATATATATATATATATATATATATATATATATATATATATATATATATATATATATATATATATATATATATATATATATATATATATATATATATATATATATATATATATATATATATATATAAGCAGAACAAGCCACATGGGGGATGGAAATCTTCATCTTAAGATCTTTGGCATTCTCATGCATCTTCAGGAGCTATGCAATATCAAAAAACAGTAACATATTGGAGGGATAATTCTCTGAGGCAAGACAGAAGGTATCAGTGGCAACCCATGTCACAGAGGAGTGAGGGCCACCACCAACCCCAACACCGACCCCCCGGAAGGTGGGGTACCACAGAGGTTTACAGGAAGAAAGTTACAGAATATAAAGAAACGCTGTAGTCAGCACAAAACCGCATCTAATCTATTTCAACTCATCTATTACCATATGGAATCATTTTAACTAAGTGATTAATACAAACAGACACTAAAGCTATATGTAACATTGCGTTATGATACGAATCAAATTAACTAGTTGTCAACTTATACTAACTACCATACACATTAGAGAATGTTCCACAGAGCCAGCAGAGAAGGGACTCTACACATGGCTCTACATATTCACCAACTACCAACATATTTACATACCCTGCGCCATGACAATGGCACTGCTTCTTAGACTAGGACCCCAGAGGCAATAAGTCACTCTACCAGATATGTATTAAAGAAACACGTATACGATATTATGCAAGTTGTAGTCACATAAACGTTTGTAACTGTAGTCATATGCAGGGCTTACGCAGACTTACTAAATACTATGGAATTCCCCATATACGGCACTACCGAAGGTGGAACACAATCTCCGACGGGTGATGCGTGTGGAACATTCTATCACAGTCTACCCTTACAACGAAACTAGAGTCATTGAGCGCTTACATGTAGGAAAGGTGTGGAGAACACTGGTCTTATGTTACTAAATACTCACGAGGACCCGTTACATAATGAGCAATCCTGGGATTTTGCATAGCATCCTTCCTTGAGACTGTGTACAATTGACTCTACTAAATAACTGTTGAGTTTGTGCGCCAATTGCGTGAATTCTATAACACATTTCTATCATGTTTGATGAGAGATCATTCAGTTATGTTCCTTTCCACAATGGAACTATTGAGTACAATGACCTGAGCTGCTACCCGTCCTGGTGGATGATTGCAAGTACTATCATAACTAAAGTTTGCATTTGATTCCTGAGCCATCCTTACCGAGTACTGATGTTGGGCTAATCTGATTTCAAGAGGCTTACCTCTTGAAATCATAAAGATAACAGTTTGCATGGGACCTTGTAACACCACCAATAATACTGGATGGTACATTCTTAATCAACATCTGCTTCACTGTCCCCATTTTCTTGCCAGAAACCGTATTCCACCTTCGGTAGTGCAGCGTATGGGGAATTCCATAGTATTATTAAGTCTGCTTAGGCCCCGCATACGAGTACAGTACTACAGTTACACATGTTTCTGTGACTACATCTTACATAATATCATATATGTAAGGTTTCCTGTGATAGCCTAGAGAGGTCAGGTACAGTAACTTGTTGCCTCGGGTTTTAGTGTTATGAAACAGTGTTGCTCTCATGAAGAAAGATAGGTAAATATATTGGTAATAGGTAAATATGTAGAGACATGTGTAAAGTCTCTTCTCAGCTGATTCTTCTGAAATATTCTCGAACGTATGGTAGTTAGTATAGGTTGACAACTGGTTAATCTGATTCGTATAATAATGAAATGTTACATATAGCTTTGGAGTCTGGGTGTACAAACCACTTAGGTAAAATAATTCCATATGGTAATAGGTAAGTTGATATAGATTAGATGCGGTTTAGGGCTGACTAATGCGTTTCCTTGATATTCTGTAACTTGCTTTCTGTAAACATATGTGGTACCACACCTCCCCTTACCCCGGGTGTAAGGGGAGGGGAGGTAGGTATTGGGGTCGGTGTTGGCCCCTCACTCTGTGACATGGCTTGCCACTGATACCGTCTGCCTTGCCTCGGAGAATTTCCCCACTTATATATTGTCTTGCAACATTGCATAGTTCGTGAAGAAGCTCGAGAGTACTAAAGGGCTAAAGATTTTTATTTTTTTTATTAACATATCGGCCGTTTTCCACCAAGC